>NW_027195575.1:0-163957 GCF_038502225.1 Cherax quadricarinatus
CACCACCAGTCCATCACCATCACCCAGTCACCACTACAATCCATCACCCTCACCACCAGTCCATCACCCTCACCACCAGTCCATCACCCTCACCACCAGTCCATCACCCTCACCACCAGTCCATCACCCTCACCACCAGTCCATCACACTCACCACCAGTCCATCACCCTCACCACCAGTCCATCACACTCACCACCAGTCCATCACCCTCACCACCAGTCCATCACCCTCACCACCAGTCCATCACACTCACCACCAGTCCATCACCCTCACCACCAGTCCATCACACTCACCACCAGTCCATCGGAACTCTCTCACCAGCAGTCCATCACACTCACCACCAGTCCATCACTCTCACCATCAGTCTTTCACCATCACCATCAATCCATCACCCTCACCAGCAGTCCATCACACTCACCACCAGTCCATCACACTCACCACCAGTCCATCACACTCACCACCAGTCCATCACCCTCACCACCAGTCCATCACCCTCACCACCAGTCCATCACCCTCACCACCAGTCCATCACACTCACCACCAGTCCATCACACTCACCACCAGTCCATCACCCTCACCACCAGTCCATCACCCTCACCACCAGTCCATCACCCTCACCACCAGTCCATCACCCTCACCACCAGTCCATCACCCTCACCACCAGTCCATCACCCTCACCACCAGTCCATCACCCTCACCACCAGTCCATCACCCTCACCACCAGTCCATCACCCTCACCACCAGTCCATCACCCTCACCACCAGTCCATCACACTCACCACCAGTCCATCACCCTCACCACCAGTCCATCACACTCACCACCAGTCCATCACACTCACCACCAGTCCATCACCCTCACCACCAGTCCATCACCCTCACCACCAGTCCATCACCCTCACCACCAGTCCATCACACTCACCACCAGTCCATCACCCTCACCACCAGTCCATCACCCTCACCACCAGTCCATCACACTCACCACCAGTCCATCACCCTCACCACCAGTCCATCACCCTCACCACCAGTCCATCACCCTCACCACCAGTCCATCACCCTCACCACCAGTCCATCACACTCACCACCAGTCCATCACACTCACCACCAGTCCATCACACTCACCACCAGTCCATCACCCTCACCACCAGTCCATCACACTCACCACCAGTCCATCGCTCTCACCACCAGTCCATCACACTCACCATCAATCCATCACCCTCACCATCAGTGCATCACTCTCACCACCAGTCCATCACTCTCACCACCAGTCCATCACCCTCACCACCAGTCCATCACACTCACCATCAATCCATCACCCTCACCATCAGTGCATCACTCTCACCACCAGTCCATCACCCTCACCACCAGTCCATCACCCTCACCACCAGTCCATCACTCTCACCACCAGTCCATCACCCTCACCACCAGTCCATCACCCTCACCACCAGTCCATCACCCTCACCACCAGTCCATCACCCTCACCACCAGTCCATCACCCTCACCACCAGTCCATCACCCTCACCACCAGTCCATCACCCTCACCACCAGTCCATCACCCTCACCACCAGTCCATCACCCTCACCACCAGTCCATCACCCTCACCACCAGTCCATCACCCTCACCACCAGTCCATCACCCTCACCACCAGTCCATCACCCTCACCATCAGTCCATCACCCTCACCATCAGTCCATCACCCTCACCACCAGTCCATCATCCTCACCACCAGTCCATCACCCTCACCACCAGTCCATCACCCTCACCACCAGTCCATCACCCTCACCACCAGTCCATCACCCTCACCACCAGTCCATCACACTCACCACCAGTCCATCACACTCACCACCAGTCCATCACCCTCACCACCAGTCCATCACCCTCACCACCAGTCCATCACCCTCACCACCAGTCCATCACCCTCACCACCAGTCCATCACACTCACCACCAGTCCATCACCCTCACCACCAGTCCATCACACTCACCACCAGTCCATCACCCTCACCACCAGTCCATCACCCTCACCACCAGTCCATCACCCTCACCACCAGTCCATCACACTCACCACCAGTCCATCACCCTCACCACCAGTCCATCACCTCACCAACAGTCCATCACACTCACCACCAGTCCATCACCCTCACCACCAGTCCATCACCCTCACCACCAGTCCATCACCCTCACCACCAGTCCATCACACTCACCACCAGTCCATCACCCTCACCACCAGTCCATCACCCTCACCACAAGTGCTTCACCCTCACCACCAGTCTTTCACCCACATCACCAGTCTCTCACCCACACCACCAGTCCATCACCCTCACCACCAGTCCATTACACTCCCCACCAGTCCATCACCCTCACCACCAGTCCATCACCCTCACCACAAGTCCATCACCCTCACCACCAGTCCATCACCCTCACCACCAGTCCATCACCCTCACCACCAGTCCATCACCCTCACCACCAGTCCATCACCCTCACCACCAGTCCATCACCCTCACCACCAGTCCATCACCCTCACCACCAGTCCATCACCCTCACCACCAGTCCATCACCCTCACCACCAGTCCATCACCCTCACCATCAGTCCATCACACTCACCACCAGTCCATCACCCTCACCACCAGTCCATCACCCTCACCACCAGTCCATCACTCTCACCACCAGTCCATCACACTCACCACCAGTCCATCACACTCACCACCAGTCCATCACCCTCACCACCAGTCCATCACCCTCACCACCAGTCCATCACCCTCACCACCAGTCCATCACCCTCACCACCAGTCCATCACACTCACCACCAGTCCATCACCCTCACCACCAGTCCATCACCCTCACCACCAGTCCATCACTCTCACCACCAGTCCATCACCCTCACCACCAGTCCATCACACTCACCACCAGTCCATCACCCTCACCACCAGTCCATCACCCTCACCACCAGTCCATCACCCTCACCACCAGTCCATCACCCTCACCACCAGTCCATCACCCTCACCACCAGTCCATCACCCTCACCACCAGTCCATCACCCTCACCACCAGTCCATCACCCTCACCACCAGTCCATCACCCTCACCACCAGTCCATCACCCTCACCACCAGTCCATCACCCTCACCACCAGTCCATCACCCTCACCACCAGTCCATCACCCTCACCACCAGTCCATCACCCTCACCACCAGTCCATCACCCTCACCACCAGTCCATCACCCTCACCACCAGTCCATCACCCTCACCACCAGTCCATCACCCTCACCACCAGTCCATCACCCTCACCACCAGTCCATCACCTCACCATCAGTCCATCACCCTCACCACCAGTCATCATCACCAGTTCATCACCTCACCACCAGTCCATCACTCTCACCACCAGTCCATCACCCTCACCACCAGTCCATCACTCTCACCACCAGTCCATCACCCTCACCACCAGTCCATCACCCTCACCACCAGTCCATCACCCTCACCACCAGTCCATCACCCTCACCACCAGTCCATCACCCTCACCACCAGTCCATCACCCTCACCACCAGTCCATCACCCTCACCACCAGTCCATCACTCTCACCACCAGTCCATCACCCTCACCACCAGTCCATCACCCTCACCACCAGTCCATCACCCTCACCACCAGTCCATCACTCTCACCACCAGTCCATCACCCTCACCACCAGTCCATCACCCTCACCACCAGTCCATCACCCTCACCACCAGTCCATCACCCTCACCACCAGTCCATCACCCTCACCACCAGTCCATCACCCTCACCACCAGTCCATCACCCTCACCACCAGTCCATCACCCTCACCACCAGTCCATCACACTCACCACCAGTCCATCACCCTCACCACCAGTCCATCACTCTCACCACCAGTCCATCACCCTCACCACCAGTCCATCACCCTCACCACCAGTCCATCACCCTCACCACCAGTCCATCACCCTCACCACCAGTCCATCACCCTCACCACCAGTCCATCACCCTCACCACCAGTCCATCACCCTCACCACCAGTCCATCACCCTCACCACCAGTCCATCACCCTCACCACCAGTCCATCACCCTCACCACCAGTCCATCACCCTCACCACCAGTCCATCACCCTCACCATCAGTCCATCACACTCACCACCAGTCCATCACACTCACCACCAGTCCATCACCCTCACCACCAGTCCATCACCCTCACCACCAGTCCATCACTCTCACCACCAGTCCATCACACTCACCACCAGTCCATCACACTCACCATCAATCCATCACCCTCACCATCAGTGCATCATCCTCACCACCAGTCCATCACCCTCACCACCAGTCCATCACCCTCACCACCAGTCCATCACCCTCACCACCAGTCCATCACCCTCACCACCAGTCCATCACCCTCACCACCAGTCCATCACACTCACCACCAGTCCATCACCCTCACCACCAGTCCATCACCCTCACCACCAGTCCATCACCCTCACCACCAGTCCATCTACCTCAACACCAGTCCATCACCCTCACCACCAGTCCATCACCCTCACCACCAGTCCATCACCCTCACCACCAGTCCATCACTCTCACCACCAGTCCATCACCCTCACCACCAGTCCATCACCCTCACCACCAGTCCATCACCCTCACCACCAGTCCATCACCCTCACCACCAGTCCATCACCCTCACCACCAGTCCATCACCCTCACCACCAGTCCATCACCCTCACCACCAGTCCATCACTCTCACCACCAGTCCATCACCCTCACCACCAGTCCATCACCCTCACCACCAGTCCATCACCCTCACCACCAGTCCATCACCCTCACCACCAGTCCATCACCCTCACCACCAGTCCATCGCCCTCACCACCAGTCCATCACCCTCACCACCAGTCCATCACTCTCACCACCAGACCATCACTCTCACCACCAGACCATCACTCTCGCCACCAGACCATCACTCTCACCACCAGACCATCACTCTCACCACCAGACCATCACTCTCGCCACCAGTCCATCACTCTCACCACCAGTCCATCATCCTCACCACCAGTCTTTCACCCTCACCATCAGTCCATCACCCTCACCACCAGTCCATCACCCTCACCACCAGTCCATCACCCTCACCATAAGTCCATCACCTTCACCACCAGTCCATCACCTTCACCACCAGTCCATCACCCTCACCACCAGTCCATCGCCCTCACCACCAGTCCATCTCTCTCACCACCAGTCCATCACCCTCACCACCATTCCTTCACCCTCACCACCAGTCCATCACTCTCACCACCAGTCCATCACCCTCACCACCAGTCCATCACTCTCACCACCAGTCCATCACTCTCACCACCAGTCCATCATTCTCACCACCAGTCCATCACTCTCACCACCAGTCCATCACTCTCACCACCAGTCCATCACTCTCACCACCAGTCCATCATTCTCACCACCAGACCATCACTCTCACCACTAGTCCACTCTCACCACCAGTCCATCACTCTCACCACCATTCAATCTTCCTTCCTGTGAGCTCTTCCTACCTGTGAGCTCTTCCTACCTGTGAGCTCTTCCTACCTGTGAGCTCTTCCTACCTGTGAGCTCTTCCTACCTGTGAGCTCTTCCTACCTGTGAGCTCTTCCTACCTGTGAGCTCTTCCTACCTGTGAGCTCTTCCTACCTCTTAGCTCTTTCTACCTCCTAGCTCTTCCTCCATATGAGCTCTTCCTACCTCTTAGTTCTTCTTACCTGTGAGCTCTTCCTACTTGTGAGCTCTTGCTACCTGTGAGCTCTTGCTACCTGTGAGCTCTTCCTTCCTGTGATCTCTTCCTACCTGTGATCTCTTCCTACCTGTGAGCTCTTCCTACCTGTGAGCTCTTCCTACCTGTGAGCTCTTCCTACACCTTAGCTCTTTCTGCCTCTTAGCTCTTCCTCCATATGAGCTCTTCCTACATCTTAGTTCTTCCTACCTGTGAGCTCTTGCTACCTGTGAGCTCTTGCTACCTGTGAGCTCTTCCTACATGTGAGCTCTTCCTACCTGTGAGCTCTTGCTACCTGTGAGCTCTTGCTACCTGTGAGCTCTTGCTACCTGTGAGCTCTTGCTACCTGTGAGCTCTTCCTATCTGTGAGCTCTTCCTTCCTTTGAGCTCTTCCTACCTGTGAGCTCTTCCTACCCGGGAGCTCTTACGACCTGTGAGTCATTCCTGCTTCTGAGCTCTTCATGTTTGGGAGCCCTTCCTACCGATGAGCTCTTCCTATCTGTGAGCTCTTCCTAGCCGTGAGCTCTTCCTGCTTGTGAGCTCTTCCTGCCTATGAGCTCTTCCTGGCTGTGAGCTCTTTCTACCCGAGAGCTCTTCTCACATGTGAGCTCTTGCGACCTGTGAGCCATTCCTGCTTCTGAGCTCTTCTTGTTTGTGAGCTCTTCCTGCCTGTGAGCTCTTCCTACCTGTGAGCTCTTCCTACCTGTGAGCTCTTCCTACCCGGGAGCTCTTCCTACCCGGGAGCTCTTCCTACCCGGGAGCTCTTCCTACCCGGGAGCTCTTGTTACCTGTGAACTGTTACGACCTGTGAACTTTTCCTGTTTGTGAGCTCTTCCTACCTGTGAGTTTTTCCTAATTGTGAGCTCTTCCTCCATGTGAGGTCTTCGTACCTGTGAACTCTAGAATGAAATCAGCCTAGAGTCATCCACACCATCGTGTGTCCTTGGGTAGCGAGTACAACATCCAGTTGCGCTGGATGCGCTACTCTTAAGGATCGTATGGTCGAGTGGATTAGTGCGTCATGTGTTTTCGCCCACCATGAGGCAGGCCAAAGCAGCATGAGTTCGAGTCCTTGGCTAGTGCAGTGTTGTTATATATATATATATATATATATATATATATATATATATATATATATATATATATATATATATATATATATATATATATATATGGCCTACTTTTACTGGGAGATTATTTCCCAGTAAAAGTAGGCCTTAGACAAGGATGTGTAATGCCACCATGGTTGTTCAATATATTTATAGATGGGGTTGTAAGAGAAGTGAATGCGAGGGTCTTGGCAAGAGGTGTGGAATTAAAAGACAAAGAATCCAAAACAAATTTGGAGTTGTCACAGTTGCTCTTTGATGATGACACTGTGCTTTTGGAGGATTCTGAGGAGAAGTTGTATAGGTTGGTGGATGAATTTGGTAGGGTATGCAAAAGAAGAAAATTAAAAGTGAAAATAGGAAGGAGTAAGGTTATGAGGATAAAAAATTAGGTGACGAAAGATTGGATATCAGATTGGAGGGAGAGAGTATGGAGGAGGTGAATGTATTCAGATATTTAGGAGTGGACGTGTCAGCGGATGGGTTTATGGAGGATGAGGTGAATCAGAACTAATGAGGGGTGCACTTAGGAGTCTGTGGAGACAAAGAACTTTGTCCGTGGAAGCAAAGAGGGGAATGTATGAGTATAGTTGCACCAACACTCTTGTATGGGTGTGAAGCATGGGTGATGAATGTTGCAGCGAGGAGAAGGCTGGAGGCAGTGGAGATGTCATGTCTGAGGGCAATGTGTGGTGTGAATATAATGCAGAGAATTCGTAGACAGACAGGCGATCTTAACAAATCAAGACAAGGCAAAGTGGGTGGAAATTTAGCTCAAGTAGTTTCACGCTTCTCAGTACGTCATCAGGAGCTGTGCAATGTTGCAAGGGCAACAACAGAAGAAATAGGATAAGTTTTCAGAGTATGGTAGTGCGGTGGCACCACAAAGTCTCTGTCTGAGGGAAAGAGGCCCAACAGTATGCCAACCACTCACTGGTAACGCCACACACCACCCCATATGGGGTCGGTTGGAGTAGTCATCACAGTTTGCAGATAACATGAGGTAAAATAGCTAGAAGATAGCCAACCCTAAGCTTCTAACTGCTGAAAACAGCTCATGTGACGTAAAAAGTTACATTATAATAGTGGACCATTTACATACGTTCATTTACAGCCTTCTAACTATTGAAATGCTGATGTCCAAGAACGTTCCAGAAGATTCAGGAAATACTCTCGGTGTCAGTTAATATGCATGTTTGAATTCTCCTAGTCAGGCTTTCTTTCTTATAACAACTAGGCAATTCTTAATTTTAACACCATTCCTATCATTATTATTAACTATCATCCGCTAATATCATTATTATTATCCTGTTGTTGCCCTTGCAACATTGCATAGCTCCTGATGACGCACTGAGAAGTGTGAAAGATCTTGAGCTAAAGAATTCCACCCCTTGTGGCCTGTCTTGCATATATATATATATATATATATATATATATATATATATATATATATATATATATATATATATATATATATATATATATATATATATATATATATATATATATATATATATATATATATATATATATATATATATATGATTCTCTTCAAATCGCTTGTTCTCTCTAGGCTGGAATACTGCTGTACTTTAACTGCCCCCTTCAAGGCAGGCGAAACTGGTGACCTGGAGAATGTACAGAGAACTTTCACTGCACACATAAGTACGATAAGGCACCTAAATTACTGGAAATGATTGAAGTCCCTTGATTTGTATTCCCTGGAACGCAGGCGAGAAAGATACATAATAATACACACTTGGAAAATCCTAGGGGAATTAGTATCAAACTTGTACAAGAAAATCACTCCCTATGAGAGAAAAACACTCGGCAGAAGATGCAGCATTTCTCCAATGAAAAGCAGGGGTGCCACGAGTACACTAAGAGACAACACAATAAGTGTCAAGGGCTCAAGACTGTTCAACTGCCTCCCAGCATACGTATGGGGAAGTACCAATAGACCCCTTGCTGACTTCAAGAAGGCGTTCGACAGGCACTTTAAGTCAGTATCTGACCTGTCGGGCTGTGGCTCACACGTCGGTTAGTGAGGCCAGCAGTAAAAGCCAGGTTGATCAGACCCTGATCCACCATGAGCCCTCGTCTCAGACCGGGCCGCGGAGACTTTGACCCCCGACACCCCCTCCAGGTATACTCCAGGTAAGCATGCATGAGTGTATTAGATAGGAGCGAGTGGAGACATGGCTTTTATGACTTGACGTGCTGTTGGAGTGTGAGCAAAGTAACACTTATGAAGGGATTCAGGGAAACCGGCAGACCGGACTTGAGTCCTGGAGATGGGAAGTACAGTGTCTGCACTCTGAAAGAGAGGTGTTAATGTTGCTGTTTTATAACTGTAGTGTAAGCGGTCCTCTGGCATGGCCTGTTGGCCCATACTAGGCAGGTCCTTTACAATCCATCCCTCTAACATAAGAACATAAGAATGGAGGAACACTGCAGAAGGCCTACTGGCCCATGCAAGTGAGTAATGATGAGGATGAAAGTGTTTCTTCTCTCTCGGGTCAGTTGTCTTGGTGGGAAACAGTTGTCTTGGTGGGAAACAGTTGTCTTGGTGGTAAACAGTTGTCTTGGTGGGAAACAGTTGTCTTGGTGGTAAACAGTTGTCTTGGTGGTAAACAGTTGTCTTGGTGGTAAACAGTTGTCTTGGTGGGAAACAGTTGTCTTGGTAAACAGTTGTCTTGGTGGTAAACAGTTGTCTTGTTGGTAAACAGTTGTCTTGGTGTGAAACAGTTGTCTTGGTGGTAAACAGTTGTCTTGGTGGGAAACAGTTGTCTTGGTGGTAAACAGTTGTCTTGGTGGTAAACAGTTGTCTTGGTGGTAAACAGTTGTCTTGGTGGTAAACAGTTGTCTTGGTGGTAAACAGTTGTCTTGGTGGTAAACAGTTGTCTTGGTGGTAAACAGTTGTCTTGGTGGTAAACAGTTGTCTTGGTGGGAAACAGTTGTCTTGGTGGGAAACAGTTGTCTTGGTGGTAAACAGTTGTCTTGGTGGTAAACAGTTGTCTTGGTGGTAAACAGTTGTCTTGGTGGTAAACAGTTGTCTTGGTAAACAGTTGTCTTGGTGGTAAACAGTTGTCTTGGTGGTAAACAGTTGTCTTGGTGGTAAACAGTTGTCTTGGTAAACAGTTGTCTTGGTGGTAAACAGTTGTCTTGGTGGTAAACAGTTGTCTTGGTGGTAAACAGTTGTCTTGGTGGTAAACAGTTGTCTTGGTGGTAAACAGTTGTCTTGGTGGTGGGAAACAGTTGTCTTAAACAGTTGTCTTGGTGGGAAACAGTTGTCTTGGTGGGAAACAGTTGTCTTGGTGGGAAACAGTTGTCTTGGTAAACAGTTGTCTTGGTGGTAAACAGTTGTCTTGGTGGTAAACAGTTGTCTTGGTGGTAAACAGTTGTCTTGGTGGTAAACAGTTGTCTTGGTGGTAAACAGTTGTCTTGGTGGTAAACAGTTGTCTTGGTGGTAAACAGTTGTCTTGGTGGGAAACAGTTGTCTTGGTGGTAAACAGTTGTCTTGGTGGTAAACAGTTGTCTTGGTGGGAAACAGTTGTCTTGGTGGTAAACAGTTGTCTTGGTGGTAAACAGTTGTCTTGGTGGGAAACAGTTGTCTTGGTGGTAAACAGTTGTCTTGGTGGGAAACAGTTGTCTTGGTGGTAAACAGTTGTCTTGGTGGTAAACAGTTGTCTTGGTGGTAAACAGTTGTCTTGGTGGTAAACAGTTGTCTTGGTGGGAAACAGTTGTCTTGGTGGTAAACAGTTGTCTTGGTGGTAAACAGTTGTCTTGGTGGTAAACAGTTGTCTTGGTGGTAAACAGTTGTCTTGGTGGTAAACAGTTGTCTTGGTGGTAAACAGTTGTCTTGGTGAGAAACAGTTGTCTTGGTGGTAAACAGTTGTCTTGGTGGGAAACAGTTGTCTTGGTGGGAAACAGTTGTCTTGGTGGGAAACAGTTGTCTTGGTGGTAAACAGTTGTCTTGGTGGTAAACAGTTGTCTTGGTGGTAAACAGTTGTCTTGGTGGTAAACAGTTGTCTTGGTGGTAAACAGTTGTCTTGGTGGGAAACAGTTGTCTTGGTGGTAAACAGTTGTCTTAAACAGTTGTCTTGGTGGTAAACAGTTGTCTTGGTGGTAAACAGTTGTCTTGGTGGTAAACAGTTGTCTTGGTGGTAAACAGTTGTCTTGGTGGTAAACAGTTGTTGTAAACAGTTGTCTTGGTGGTAAACAGTTGTCTTGGTGGTAAACAGTTGTCTTGGTGGTAAACAGTTGTCTTGGTGGTAAACAGTTGTCTTGGTGGTAAACAGTTGTCTTGGTGGTAAACAGTTGTCTTGGTGGTAAACAGTTGTCTTGGTGGTAAACAGTTGTCTTGGTGGGAAACAGTTGTCTTGGTGGTAAACAGTTGTCTTGGTGGTAAACAGTTGTCTTGGTGGTAAACAGTTGTCTTGGTGGTAAACAGTTGTCTTGGTGGTAAACAGTTGTCTTGGTAAACAGTTGTCTTGGTGGTAAACAGTTGTCTTGGTGGTAAACAGTTGTCTTGGTGGTAAACAGTTGTCTTGGTGGTAAACAGTTGTCTTGGTGGTAAACAGTTGTCTTGGTGGTAAACAGTTGTCTTGGTGGTAAACAGTTGTCTTGGTGGTAAACAGTTGTCTTGGTGGTAAACAGTTGTCTTGGTGGTAAACAGTTGTCTTGGTGGTAAACAGTTGTCTTGGTAAACAGTTGTCTTGGTGGTAAACAGTTGTCTTGGTGGTAAACAGTTGTCTTGGTGGTAAACAGTTGTCTTGGTGGTAAACAGTTGTCTTGGTGGTAAACAGTTGTCTTGGTGGTAAACAGTTGTCTTGGTGGTAAACAGTTGTCTTGGTGGTAAACAGTTGTCTTGGTGGTAAACAGTTGTCTTGGTGGTAAACAGTTGTCTTGGTGGTAAACAGTTGTCTTGGTGGTAAACAGTTGTCTTGGTGGTAAACAGTTGTCTTGGTGGTAAACAGTCAAACTCTCACAATATTGTTTTATCTACTCCTATATTTCACTTTTATCTCTAAAACTTCTCCTTCTAAACCTCCCAAAATCACTCTGCTCAACATCAAAGATTCTTCATAGTTTGGGACAAATTTTGTCTCAATTACCACCTGGAGTCTACCTGGAGGGTATTTCGGGGATCAACGCCCCCGCGGCCCGGTCCATGACCAGGCCTACTGGTGGATCAGGGCCTAACCAGCTAGGCTGTTACTAATGGCTGCAAGTAGTCCAACATACGAACCACAACCCGGCTGATCTGACACTGACTTTAGGTATCTGTACAGCCATAATAGTTGAAGACAACTATTATGGCTGGTGGGAGGCTGTTGAACAGTCTAGGGCCCCGGACACTTATTTTGTTTTCTCTCAGTGTAGCAGTGGCGGCCGTACTTTTCACTGGGGGTGTTACAGTGCCTGCCGAGTGTTACAGTGCCTGCCGAGTGTTACAGTGCCTGCCGAGTGTTACAGTGCCTGCCGAGTGTTACAGTGCCTGCCGAGTGTTACAGTGCCTGCCGAGTGTTACAGTGCCTGCCGAGTGTTACAGTGCCTGCCGAGTGTTACAGTGCCTGCCGAGTGTTACAGTGCCTGCCAAGTGTTACAGTGCCTGCCGAGTGTTACAGTGCCTGCCGAGTGTTACAGTGCGAGTGTTACTGCCGCTGCCGAGTGTTACAGTGCCTGCCGAGTGTTACAGTGCCTGCCGAGTGTTACAGTGCCTGCCGAGTGTTACAGTGCCTGCCGAGTGTTACAGTGCCTGCCGAGTGTTACAGTGCCTGCCGAGTGTTGCCTGCCGAGTGCTACAGTGCCTGGCGAGTGTTACAGTGCCTGCCGAGTGTTACAGTAACTGGCGAGTGTTACAGTGCCTGCCGAGTGTTACAGTGCCTGCCGAGTGTTACAGTGCCTGCCGAGTGTTACAGTGCCTGCCGAGTGTTACAGTGCCTGCGAGTGTTACAGTGCCTGCCGAGTGTTACAGTGCCTGCGGAGTGTTACAGTGCCTGTTACAGTGCCTGCCGAGTGTTACAGTGCCTGCCGAGTGTTACAGTGCCTGCCGAGTGTTACAGTGCCTGCCGAGTGTTACAGTGCCTGCCGAGTGTTACAGTGCCTGCCGAGTGTTACAGTGCCTGCCGAGTGTTACAGTGCCTGCCGAGTGTTACAGTGCTTTCCGAGTGTTACAGTGCCTGCCGAGTGTTACAGTGCCTGCCGAGTGTTACAGTGCCTGCCGAGTGTTACAGTGCCTGCCGAGTGTTACAGTGCCTGCCGAGTGTTACAGTGCCTGCCGAGTGTGCCTGCCGAGTGTTACAGTGCCTGCCGAGTGTTACAGTGCCTGCCGAGTGTTACAGTGCCTGCCGAGTGTTACAGTGCCTGCCGAGTGTTACAGTGCCTGCCGAGTGTTACAGTGCCTGCCGAGTGTTACAGTGCCTGCCGAGTGTTACAGTGCCTGCCGAGTGTTACAGTGCGAGTGTTACAGTGCCGAGTGTTACAGTGCCTGCCGAGTGTTACAGTGCCTGCCGAGTGTTACAGTGCCTGCCGAGTGTTACAGTGCCTGCCGAGTGTTACAGTGCCTGCCGAGTGTTACAGTGCCTGCCGAGTGTTACAGTGCCTGCCGAGTGTTACAGTGCCTGCCGAGTGTTACAGTGCCTGCCGAGTGTTACAGTGCCTGCCGAGTGTTACAGTGCCTGCCGAGTGTTACAGTGCCTGCCGAGTGTTACAGTGCCTGCCGAGTGTTACAGTGCCTGCCGAGTGTTACAGTGCCTGCCGAGTGTTACAGTGCCTGCCGAGTGTTACAGTGCCTGCCGAGTGTTACAGTGCCTGCCGAGTGTTACAGTGCCTGCCGAGTGTTACAGTGCCTGCCGAGTGTTACAGTGCCTGCCGAGTGTTACAGTGCCTGCCGAGGAGTGTTACAGTGCCTGGCGAGTGTTACAGTGCCTGGTGAGTGTTACAGTGCCTGCCGAGTGTTACAGTGCCTGCCGAGTGTTACAGTGCCTGCCGAGTGTTACAGTGCCTGCCGAGTGTTACAGTGCCTGCCGAGTGTTACAGTGCCTGCCGAGTGTTACAGTGCCTGCCGAGTGTTACAGTGCCTGCCGAGTGTTACAGTGCCTGCCGAGTGTTACAGTGCCTGCCGAGTGTTACAGTGCCTGCCGAGTGTTACAGTGCCTGCCGAGTGTTACAGTGCCTGCCGAGTGTTACAGTGCCTGCCGAGTGTTACAGTGCCTGCCGAGTGTTACAGTGCCTGCCGAGTGTTACAGTGCCTGCCGAGTGTTACAGTGCCTGCCGAGTGTTACAGTACCTGCCGAGTGTTGTGTTACAGTGCCTGCCGAGTGTTACAGTGCCTGCCGAGTGTTACAGTGCCTGCCGAGTGTTACAGTGCCTGCCGAGTGTTACAGTGCCTGCCGAGTGTTACAGTGCCTGCCGAGTGTTACAGTGCCTGCCGAGTGTTACAGTGCCTGCCGAGTGTTACAGTGCCTGCCGAGTGTTACAGTGCCTGCCGAGTGTTACAGTGCCTGCCGAGTGTTACAGTGCCTGCCGAGTGTTACAGTGCCTGCCGAGTGTTACAGTGCCTGCCGAGTGTTACAGTGCCTGCCGAGTGTTACAGTGCCTGCCGAGTGTTACAGTGCCTGCCGAGTGTTACAGTGCCTGCCGAGTGTTACAGTGCCTGCCGAGTGTTACAGTGCCTGCCGAGTGTTACAGTGCCTGCCGAGTGTTACAGTGCCTGCCGAGTGTTACAGTGCCTGCCGAGTGTTACAGTGCCTGCCGAGTGTTACAGTGCCTGCCGAGTGTTACAGTGCCTGCCGAGTGTTACAGTGCCTGCCGAGTGTTACAGTGCCTGCCGAGTGTTACAGTGCCTGCCGAGTGTTACAGTGCCTGCCGAGTGTTACAGTGCCTGCCGAGTGTTACAGTGCCTGCCGAGTGTTACAGTGCCTGCCGAGTGTTACAGTGCCTGCCGAGTGTTACAGTGCCTGCCGAGTGTTGTGGTGTCGTAGGCAGTAATTTCTGTGTGTTACTTCATGATCACATTGTTAAGTACTTTAAATTATCTCATAAAAACCTCGTCACAGATGTCAATAACATACAACCTTCTACGTATATTTGCAACATTTTCCACATCGTTCCTGCATCACACAGTCACATTTTTACTTACAATTCCTCAAATAGCACTAACAACTTCTTTTAATTATATAAATATAATTAACATAGATGCTTCAATAAAAACGCCTCGAGTCTTGTGGTTTTCAGTCTGTAAATCTCCTCTTTTGTGAATATAGTTTGTCTTTATAATCACTACTAAAGTCATAATACTGAATTACGTTTTATTTCATATAAGTAAAAATGTTTATTTCCTTATAATTCCTATTGTTTCTCGTGTCCCTTTACTTCTTGTACGAAGGAAATACATGAACTTTCAATGGTAATTCTTTCTCTGGTGTCCCTCCTTCATACTGACACCCAACATGAACTTTCTCTGGTGTCCCTCCTTCATACTGACACCCAACATGAACTTTCTCTGGTGTCCCTCCTTCATACTGACACCCAACATGAACTTTCTCTGGTGTCCCTCCTTCATACTGACACCCAACATGAACTTTCTCTGGTGTCCCTCCTTCATACTGACACCCAACATGAACTTTCTCTGGTGTCCCTCCTTCATACTGACACCCAACATGAACTTTCTCTGGTGTCCCTCCTTCATACTGACACCCAACATGAACTTTCTCTGGTGTCCCTCCTTCATACTGACACCCAACATGAACTTTCTCTGGTGTCCCTCCTTCATACTGACACCCAACATGAACTTTCTCTGGTGTCCCTCCTTCATACTGACACCCAACATGAACTTTCTCTGGTGTCCCTCCTTCATACTGACACCCAACATGAACTTTCTCTGGTGTCCCTCCTTCATACTGACACCCAACATGAACTTTCTCTGGTGTCCCTCCTTCATACTGACACCCAACATGAACTTTCTCTGGTGTCCCTCCTTCATACTGACACCCAACATGAACTTTCTCTGGTGTCCCTCCTTCATACTGACACCCAACATGAACTTTCTCTGGTGTCCCTCCTTCATACTGACACCCAACATGAACTTTCTCTGGTGTCCCTCCTTCATACTGACACCCAACATGAACTTTCTCTGGTGTCCCTCCTTCATACTGACACCCAACATGAACTTTCTCTGGTGTCCCTCCTTCATACTGACACCCAACATGAACTTTCTCTGGTGTCCCTCCTTCATACTGACACCCAACATGAACTTTCTCTGGTGTCCCTCCTTCATACTGACACCCAACATGAACTTTCTCTGGTGTTCCTCCTTCATACTGACACCCAACATGAACTTTCTCTGGTGTTCCTCCTTCATACTGACACCCAACATGAACTTTCTCTGGTGTCCCTCCTTCATACTTGAACTCTGGTGTTCCTCCTTCATACTGACACCCAACATGAACTTTCTCTGGTGTCCCTCCTTCATACTGACACCCAACATGAACTTTCTCTGGTGTCCCTCCTTCATACTGACACCCAACATGAACTTTCTCTGGTGTCCCTCCTTCATACTGACACCCAACATGAACTTTCTCTGGTGTCCCTCCTTCATACTGACACCCAACATGAACTTTCTCTGGTGTCCCTCCTTCATACTGACACCCAACAAATACTTTCTCTGGTGTCCCTCCTTCATACTGACACCCAACAAATACTTTCTCTGGTGTCCCTCCTTCATACTGACACCCAACAAATACTTTCTCTGGTGTCCCTCCTTCATACTGACACCCAACATGAACTTTCTCTGGTGTCCCTCCTTCATACTGACACCCAACATGAACTTTCTCTGGTGTCCCTCCTTCATACTGACACCCAACATGAACTTTCTCTGGTGTCCCTCCTTCATACTGACACCCAACATGAACTTTCTCTGGTGTCCCTCCTTCATACTGACACCCAACATGAACTTTCTCTGGTGTCCCTCCTTCATACTGACACCCAACATGAACTTTCTCTGGTGTCCCTCCTTCATACTGACACCCAACATGAACTTTCTCTGGTGTCCCTCCTTCATACTGACACCCAACAAATACTTTCTCTGGTGTCCCTCCTTCATACTGACACCCAACATATACTTTCTCTGGTGTCCCTCCTTCATACTGACACCCAACATGAACTTTCTCTGGTGTCCCTCCTTCATACTGACACCCAACATGAACTTTCTCTGGTGTCCCTCCTTCATACTGACACCCAACATATACTTTCTCTGGTGTCCCTCCTTCATACTGACACCCAACATGAACTTTCTCTGGTGTCCCTCCTTCATACTGACACCCAACATGAACTTTCTCTGGTGTCCCTCCTTCATACTGACACCCAACATGAACTTTCTCTGGTGTCCCTCCTTCATACTGACACCCAACATGAACTTTCTCTGGTGTCCCTCCTTCATACTGACACCCAACATGAACTTTCTCTGGTGTCCCTCCTTCATACTGACACCCAACATGAACTTTCTCTGGTGTCCCTCCTTCATACTGACACCCAACATGAACTTTCTCTGGTGTCCCTCCTTCATACTGACACCCAACATGAACTTTCTCTGGTGTCCCTCCTTCATACTGACACCCAACATGAACTTTCTCTGGTGTCCCTCCTTCATACTGACACCCAACATGAACTTTCTCTGGTGTCCCTCCTTCATACTGACACCCAACATGAACTTTCTCTGGTGTCCCTCCTTCATACTGACACCCAACATGAACTTTCTCTGGTGTCCCTCCTTCATACTGACACCCAACATGAACTTTCTCTGGTGTCCCTCCTTCATACTGACACCCAACATGAACTTTCTCTGGTGTCCCTCCTTCATACTGACACCCAACATGAACTTTCTCTGGTGTCCCTCCTTCATACTGACACCCAACATGAACTTTCTCTGGTGTCCCTCCTTCATACTGACACCCAACATGAACTTTCTCTGGTGTCCCTCCTTCATACTGACACCCAACATGAACTTTCTCTGGTGTCCCTCCTTCATACTGACACCCAACATGAACTTTCTCTGGTGTCCCTCCTTCATACTGACACCCAACATGAACTTTCTCTGGTGTCCCTCCTTCATACTGACACCCAACATGAACATACTGACACCCAACCTGAACTTTCTCTGGTGTCCCTCCTTCATACTGACACCCAACAACATGAACTTTCTCTGGTGTCCCTCCTTCATACTGACACCCAACATGAACTTTCTCTGGTGTCCCTCCTTCATACTGACACCCAACATGAACTTTCTCTGGTGTCCCTCCTTCATACTGACACCCAACATGAACTTTCTCTGGTGTCCCTCCTTCATACTGACACCCAACATGAACTTTCTCTGGTGTCCCTCCTTCATACTGACACCCAACATGAACTTTCTCTGGTGTCCCTCCTTCATACTGACACCCAACAAATACTTTCTCTGGTGTCCCTCCTTCATACTGACACCCAACATGAACTTTCTCTGGTGTCCCTCCTTCATACTGACACCCAACAAATACTTTCTCTGGTGTCCCTCCTTCATACTGACACCCAACATGAACTTTCTCTGGTGTCCCTCCTTCATACTGACACCCAACAAATACTTTCTCTGGTGTCCCTCCTTCATATGAACTTTCTCTGGTGTCCCTCCTTCATACTGACACCCAACATGGTGTCCCTCCTTCATACTGACACCCAACATGGTGTCCCTCCTTCATACTGACACCCAACAAATACTTTCTCTGGTGTCCCTCCTTCATACTGACACCCAACAAGAACTTTCTCTGGTGTCCCTCCTTCATACTGACACCCAACAAATACTTTCTCTGGTGTCCCTCCTTCATACTGACACCCAACAAATACTTTCTCTGGTGTCCCTCCTTCATACTGACACCCAACAAATACTTTCTCTGGTGTCCCTCCTTCATACTGACACCCAACAAATACTTTCTCTGGTGTCCCTCCTTCATACTGACACCCAACAAATACTTTCTCTGGTGTCCCTCCTTCATACTGACACCCAACAAATACTTTCTCTGGTGTCCCTCCTTCATACTGACACCCAACAAATACTTTCTCTGGTGTCCCTCCTTCATACTGACACCCAACAAATACTTTCTCTGGTGTCCCTCCTTCATACTGACACCCAACAAATACTTTCTCTGGTGTCCCTCCTTCATACTGACACCCAACAAATACTTTCTCTGGTGTCCCTCCTTCATACTGACACCCAACAAATACTTTCTCTGGTGTCCCTCCTTCATACTGACACCCAACAAATACTTTCTCTGGTGTCCCTCCTTCATACTGACACCCAACAAATACTTTCTCTGGTGTCCCTCCTTCATACTGACACCCAACAAATACAACAATAATATTTCAGATTAACCTTCACACTGCTTGTAGTTTCTCAGTTTTAATCTCATTTACCGAAAGTTGTTTCTTTTACACTTTCAACATTCTGCTGTTCCTCTCACTTCACACACGCCTGCGGTTCACTTCACACACGCCTGCGGTTCACTTCACACACGCCTGCGGCTCACTTCACACACGCCTGCGGTTCACTTCACACACGCCTGCGGCTCACTTCACACACGCCTGCGGCTCACTTCACACACGGCTCACTTCACACACGCCTGCGGCTCACTTCACACACGCCTGCTGTTCACTTCACACACGCCTGCGGCTCACTTCACACACGCCTGCGGCTCACTTCACACACGCCTGCGGCTCACTTCACACACGCCTGCGGTTCACTTCACACACGCCTGCGGTTCACTTCACACACGCCTGCGGTTCACTTCACACACGCCTGCGGTTCACTTCACACACGCCTGCGGTTCACTTCACACACGCCTGCGGTTCACTTCACACACGCCTGCGGTTCACTTCACACACGCCTGCGGCTCACTTCACACACGCCTGCGGCTCACTTCACACACGCCTGCGGCTCACTTCACACACGCCTGCGGTTCACTTCACACACGCCTGCGGTTCACTTCACACACGCCTGCGGTTCACTTCACACACGCCTGCGGTTCACTTCACACACGCCTGCGGTTCACTTCACACACGCCTGCGGCCTGCGGCTCACTTCACTGCGGCTGACTTCACACACGCCTGCGGCTCACTTCACACACGCCTTCACTTCACACACGCCTGCTCACTTCACACACGCCTGCGGCTCACTTCACACACGCCTGCGGCTCACTTCACACACGCCTGCGGCTCACTTCACACACGCCTGCGGCTCACTTCACACACGCCTGCGGCTCACTTCACACACGCCTGCGGCTCACTTCACACACGCCTGCGGCTCACTTCACACACGCCTGCGGCTCACTTCACACACGCCTGCGCTCACTTCACACACGCCTGCGGCTCACTTCACACACGCCTGCGGCTCACTTCACACACGCCTGCGGCCTTCACTTCACACACGCCTGCGGCTCACTTCACACACGCCTGCGGCTCACTTCACACACGCCTGCGGCTCACTTCACACACGCCTGCGGCTCACTTCACACACGCCTGCGGCTCACTTCACACACGCCTGCGGCTCACTTCACACACGCCTGCGGCTCACTTCACACACGCCTGCGGCTCACTTCACACACGCCTGCGGCTCACTTCACACACGCCTGCGGCTCACTTCACTTCACACACGCCTGCGGCTCACTTCACACACGCCTGCGGCTCACTTCACACACGCCTGCGGCTCACTTCACACACGCCTGCGGCTCACTTCACTTCACTTCACACGCCTGCGGCTCACTTCACACACGCCTGCGGCTCACTTCACACACGCCTGCGGCTCACTTCACACACGCCTGCGGCTCACTTCACACACGGCTCACTTCACACACGCCTGCGGTTCACTTCACACACGCCTGCGGCTCACTTCACTTCACACACGCCTGCGGCTCACTTCACACACGCCTGCGGCTCACTTCACACACGCCTGCTCACTTCACACACGCCTGCGGCTCACTTCACACACGCCTGCGGCTCACTTCACACACGCCTGCGGTTCACTTCACACACGCCTGCGGCTCACTTCACACACGCCTGCGGCTCACTTCACACACGCCTGCGGCTCACTTCACACACGCCTGCGGCTCACTTCACACACGCCTGCGGCTCACTTCACGCCTTCACTTCACACACGCCTGCGGCTCACTTCACACACGCCTGCGGCTCACTTCACACACGCCTGCGGCTCACTTCACACACGCCTGCGGGTCACTTCACACACGCCTGCGGCTCACTTCACACACGCCTGCGGCTCACTTCACACACGCCTGCGGCTCACTTCACACACGCCTGCGGCTCACTTCACACACGCCTGCGGCTCACTTCACACACGCCTGCGGCTCACTTCACACACGCCTGCGGCTCACTTCACACACGCCTGCGGCTCACTTCACACACGCCTGCGGCTCACTTCACACACGCCTGCGGCTCACTTCACACACGCCTGCGGCTCACTTCACACACGCCTGCGGCTCTCCACTACATGTAAACTATTTTCGTTGAATGCGATATTTTTCTACATCCTTGTTATCTACTGTGTATTGAGTAATTTCTTGAAATATATTTGTCATCTTCCCTTAGTCAACTTTCCGATTCTTTCGATCTTCCTAGATCCATTTACACCTTTTCTATCCTCTTCTTACATTTTATCAGAGACCTTTTTTGGGGTTCAAGTGGTCGTTTACATTCTATTTGATTTCCTTTATCACTCTCTATTATCTTTCTCTTATTTTCCAGCGATTTTTTTCTCTTCTCAATATTCATCATCATTCCACCAAGAATTTCCCGTCACGTCAGCACCGACTCTGCCATCAGCAGTACCATCTTCATCACACATCATCAGCAGTACCATCTTCATCACACATCATCAGCAGTACCATCTTCATCACACATCATCAGCAGTACCATCTTCATCACACATCATCAGCAGTACCATCTTCATCACACATCATCAGCAGTACCATCTTCATCACACATCATCAGCAGTACCATCTTCATCACACATCATCAGCAGTACCATCTTCATCACACATCATCAGCAGTACCATCTTCATCACACATCATCAGCAGTACCATCTTCATCACACATCATCAGCAGTACCATCTTCATCACACATCATCAGCAGTACCATCTTCATCACACATCATCAGCAGTACCATCTTCATCACACATCATCAGCAGTACCATCTTCATCACACATCATCAGCAGTACCATCTTCATACCATATTCATCACACATCATCAGCAGTACCATCTTCATCACACATCATCAGCAGTACCATCTTCATCACACATCATCAGCAGTACCATCTTCTTCATCAGCAGTACCACATCATCAGCAGTACCATCTTCATCACACATCATCAGCAGTACCATCTTCATCACACATCATCAGCAGTACCATCTTCATCACACATCATCAGAACCATCTTCATTCATCAGCAGTACCACATCAACACACATCATCAGCAGTACCATATTCATCACACATCATCAGCAGTACCATCTTCATCACACATCATCAGCAGTACCATCTTTCACACATCACACATCATCAGCAGTACCATCTTCATCACACATCATCAGCAGTACCATCTTCATCACACATCATCAGCAGTACCATCTTCATCACACATCATCAGCAGTACCATCTTCATCACACATCATCAGCAGTACCATTTTCATCACACATCATCAGCAGTACCATCTTCATCACACATCATCAGCAGTACCATCTTCATCACACATCATCAGCAGTACCATCTTCATCACAGTACATCTTCATCACACATCATCAGCAGTACCATCTTCAGCAGTCACACATCATCAGCAGTACCATCCATCATCTTCATCACACACACACATCATCAGCAGTACCATCTTCATCACACATCATCAGCAGTACCATCTTCATCACACATCATCAGCAGTACCATCTTCATCACACATCATCAGCAGTACCATCTTCATCACACATCATCAGCAGTACCATCTTCATCACACATCATCAGCAGTATCATCTTCATCACACATCATCAGCAGTACCATCTTCATCACACATCATCAGCAGTACCATCTTCATCACACATCATCAGCAGTACCATCTTCGTCACACATCAGCAGTACCATCTTCATCACACATCATCAGCAGTACCATCTTCATCACACATCATCAGCAGTACCATCATCGTCACACACTCAACACACATCATCAGCAGTACCATCTTCGTCACACACTCAACACACATCATCAGCAGTACCATCTTCATCACACATCATCAGCAGTACAATCTTCATCACACATCATCAGCACACACATCATCAGCAGTACCATCTTCAGTACCATCTTCATCACACATCTTCATCACACATCATCAGCAGTACCATCTTCATCACACATCATCAGCAGCACCATCTTCATCACACATCAACAGCAGTACCATCATCAACACACATCAACAGCAGTACCATCTTCATCACACACTCAACACACATCATCAGCAGTACCATCTTCATCACACATCATCAGCAGTACCATCTTCACTCAACACACATCATCAGCAGTACCATCTTCATCACACACATCAACACACATCATCATCTTCAGCAGTACCATCTTCATCACACATCATCAGCAGTACCATTTCACTCAACACACATCATCAGCAGTACCATCTTCATCACACATCATCAGCAGTACCATCTTCATCACACATCATCAGCAGTACCATCTTCATCACACATCATCAGCAGTACCATCTTCATCACACATCATCAGCAGTACCATCTTCATCACACATCATCAGCAGTACCATCTTCATCACTTCTCAACACACATCATCAGCAGTCACACATCATCAGCAGTACCATCTTCATCACACATCATCAGCAGTACCATCTTCATCACACATCATCAGCAGTACCATCTTCATCACACACTCAACACACATCATCAGCAGTACCATCTTCATCACACATCATCAGCAGTACCATCTTCATCACACATCATCAGCAGTACCATCTTCATCACACATCATCAGCAGTACCATCTTCATCACACATCATCAGCAGTACCATCTTCATCACACATCATCAGCAGTACCATCTTCATCACACATCATCAGCAGTACCATCTTCATCACACATCAGCAGTACCATCTTCATCACACATCATCAGCATCACACACTCAACACACAACATCAGCAGTACCATCTTCATCACACATTCAACACACATCATCAGCAGTACCATCTTCATCACACATCATCAGCAGTACCATCTTCATCACACATCATCAGCAGTACCATCTTCATCACACATCATCAGCAGTACCATCTTCATCACACATCATCAGCAGTACCATCTTCATCACACATCATCAGCAGTACCATCTTCATCACACATCATCAGCAGTCATCTTCACACACATCATCAGCAGTACCATCTTTCAACACACATCATCAGCAGTACCATCTTCATCACACATCATCAGCAGTACCATCTTTCGCACACTCACACATCATCAGCAGTACCATCTTCATCACACATCATCAGCAGTACCATCTTCATCACACACTCATCAGCAGTACCATCTTCATCAACACACATCATCAGCAGTACCATCTTCATCACACATCATCAGCAGTACATTCAACACACATCATCAGCAGTACCATCTTCATCACACATCATCAGCAGTACCATCTTCATCACACATCATCAGCAGTACCATCTTCATCACACATCATCAGCAGTACCATCTTCATCACACACTCAACACACATCATCAGCAGTACCATCTTCAACACACACTCAACACACATCAGCAGTACCATCTTCATCACACATCATCAGCAGTACCATCTTCATCACACACTCAACACACATCATCAGCAGTACCATCTTCATCACACATCATCAGCAGTACCATCTTCATCACACATCATCAGCAGTACCATCTTCATCACACATCATCAGCAGTACCATCTTCATCACACATCATCAGCAGTACCATCTTCATCACACACTCAACACACATCATCAGCAGTACCATCTTCATCACACACTCAACACACATCATCAGCAGTACCATCTTCATCACACACACTCAACACACATCATCAGCAGTACCATCTTCATCACACACTCAACACACATCATCAGCAGTACCATCTTCATCACACACTCAACACACATCATCAGCAGTACCATCTTCATCACACACTCAACACACATCATCAGCAGTACCATCTTCATCACACACTCAACACACATCATCAGCAGTACCATCTTCATCACACACTCAACACACATCATCAGCAGTACCATCTTCATCACACACTCAACACACATCATCAGCAGTACCATCTTCATCAAGCACACACACTCAACACACATCATCAGCAGTACCATCTTCATCACACACTCAACACACATCATCAGCAGTACCATCTTCATCACACACTCAACACACATCATCAGCAGTACCATCTTCATCACACACTCAACACACATCATCAGCAGTACCATCTTCATCACACACTCAACACACATCATCAGCAGTACCATCTTCAACACACACTCAACACACATCATCAGCAGTACCATCATCACACTCATCAGCAGTACCATCTCACACACTCAACACACATCATCAGCAGTACCATCTTCATCACACACTCAACACACATCATCAGCAGTACCATCTTCATCACACACTCAACACACATCATCAGCAGTACCATCTTCATCACACACTCAACACACAACACAGCAGTACCATCTTCATCACACACTCAACACACATCATCAGCAGTACCATCTTCACACACACTCAACACACATATTCATCACACACTCAACACACATCATCAGCAGTACCATCTTCATCACACACTCAACACACATCATCAGCAGTACCATCTTCATCACACACTCAACACACATCATCAGCAGTACCATCTTCATCACACACTCAACACACATCATCAGCAGTACCATCTTCATCACACACTCAACACACAACATCAGCAGTACCATCTTTTCACACACATCATCACATCACACATCAACACACACACACAAAGTAACCATCTTCATCCACTATTCTTCACTTTCATCCTTATTCTGCTTGCTGATATCAGTCACATCGGCTGCTGAATAATGATCTTGTATATCAGTTTTTTCAAAAGTAGACAAGAAGGAAAAATTAATAATAATAATAATAATAATAATAATAATAATAATAATGTAGCTATTATTATTATTATTATTATTATTATTATTATTATTATTATTATTATTATTAAATTTTGACATTTATCTCAGTCGTGTTCATATTTTGTACATTACATGTACGGAGATAAATTAAAGTCGGCAGTCATTCATTACCTGGAAAGTGTAGTGCAGTTTTTATCTACAGGATAGTTACACTGAGAGCTGCATGACTCAGTATATATACACTGAGTGGTGCATCATTCTCAGTATATATACACTGAGGGTGCATCATTCTCACTATATATACACTGAGAGCTGCATGACTCAGTATATATACACTGAGAGCTGCATGACTCAGTATATATACACTGAGAGGTGCATGACTCAGTATATATACACTGAGAGCTGCATCACTCTCACTATATATACACTGAAAGGTGCAAGACTCCCAGTATATATACACTGAGAGCTGCATCACTCTCACTATATATACACTGAAAGGTGCAAGACTCCCAGTATATATACACTGAGAGCTGCATCACTCTCACTATATATACACTGAAAGGTGCAAGACTCCCAGTATATATACACTGAGAGGTGCATCACTCTCACTATATATACACTGAAAGGTGCAAGACTCCCAGTATATATACACTGAGAGGGACATCACTCTTACTATATATACACTGAGAGCTACACGACTCCCAGCATATATACACAGAGAGATGCATGACTCTCAGTATATATACACTGAGAACTGTATCACTCTCAGTATATGTACACTGAGAGCTACATCATTCTCAGTATATATACACTGAGAGCTGCATGACTGAATATATATACACTGAGAGCTCCATGACTCAGTATATATATACTGAGAGCTACATCATTCTCAGTATATATACACTGAGAGCTGCATTACTGAATATATATACACTGAGAGCTGCATGACTGAATATATATACACTGAGAGCTGCATGACTCAGTATATATACACTGAGAGCTGCATGACTCAGTATATATACACTGAGAGCTGCATGACTCAGTATATATACACTGAGAGGTGCATCATTCTCAGTATATAAAACACTGAGAAGTGCATGACTCCCAGTATATATACACTAAGAGCTGCATGACTCCCAGTATATATGCACTGAGAGGTGCATCACTCTCAGTATATATACACTGAGAGGTGCATCATTCTCAGTATATATACACTGAGAGGTGCATCACTCTCAGTATATATACACTGAGAGGTGCATCACTCAGTATATACACACTGAGAGGTGCATCATTCTCAGTATATATACACTGAGAGGTGCATTACTCTCACTATATATACACTGAGAGGTGCATCACTCTCACTATATATACACTGAAAGGTGCAAGACTCCCAGTATATATACACTGAGAGCTGCATCACTCTCACTATATATACACTGAAAGGTGCAAGACTCCCAGTATATATACACTGAGAGCTGCATCACTCTCACTATATATACACTGAAAGGTGCAAGACTCCCAGTATATATACACTGAGAGCTGCATCACTCTCACTATATATACACTGAAAGGTGCAAGACTCCCAGTATATATACACTGAGAGCTGCATCACTCTCACTATATATACACTGAAAGGTGCAAGACTCCCAGTATATATACACTGAGAGCTGCATCACTCTCACTATATATACACTGAAAGGTGCAAGACTCCCAGTATATATACACTGAGAGCTGCATCACTCTCACTATATATACACTGAAAGGTGCAAGACTCCCAGTATATATACACTGAGAGCTGCATCACTCTCACTATATATACACTGAAAGGTGCAAGACTCCCAGTATATATACACTGAGAGCTGCATCACTCTCACTATATATACACTGAAAGGTGCAAGACTCCCAGTATATATACACTGAGAGCTGCATCACTCTCACTATATATACACTGAAAGGTGCAAGACTCCCAGTATATATACACTGAGAGCTGCATCACTCTCACTATATATACACTGAAAGGTGCAAGACTCCCAGTATATATACACTGAGAGCTGCATCACTCTCACTATATATACACTGAAAGGTGCAAGACTCCCAGTATATATACACTGAGAGCTGCATCACTCTCACTATATATACACTGAAAGGTGCAAGACTCCCAGTATATATACACTGAGAGCTGCATCACTCTCACTATATATACACTGAAAGGTGCAAGACTCCCAGTATATATACACTGAGAGCTGCATCACTCTCACTATATATACACTGAAAGGTGCAAGACTCCCAGTATATATACACTGAGAGCTGCATCACTCTCACTATATATACACTGAAAGGTGCAAGACTCCCAGTATATATACACTGAGAGCTGCATCACTCTCACTATATATACACTGAAAGGTGCAAGACTCCCAGTATATATACACTGAGAGCTGCATCACTCTCACTATATATACACTGAAAGGTGCAAGACTCCCAGTATATATACACTGAGAGCTGCATCACTCTCACTATATATACACTGAAAGGTGCAAGACTCCCAGTATATATACACTGAGAGCTGCATCACTCTCACTATATATACACTGAAAGGTGCAAGACTCCCAGTATATATACACTGAGAGCTGCATCACTCTCACTATATATACACTGAAAGGTGCAAGACTCCCAGTATATATACACTGAGAGCTGCATCACTCTCACTATATATACACTGAAAGGTGCAAGACTCCCAGTATATATACACTGAGAGCTGCATCACTCTCACTATATATACACTGAAAGGTGCAAGACTCCCAGTATATATACACTGAGAGGTGCATCACTCTCACTATATATACACTGAAAGGTGCAAGAATCCCAGTATATATACACCGAGAGCTGCATCACTCTCACTATATATACACTGAAAGGTGCAAGACTCCCAGTATATATACACTGAGAGCTGCATCACTCTCACTATATATACACTGAAAGGTGCAAGACTCCCAGTATATATACACTGAGAGCTGCATCACTCTCACTATATATACACTGAAAGGTGCAAGACTCCCAGTATATATACACTGAGAGCTGCATCACTCTCACTATATATACACTGAAAGGTGCAAGACTCCCAGTATATATACACTGAGAGCTGCATCACTCTCACTATATATACACTGAAAGGTGCAAGACTCCCAGTATATATACACTGAGAGCTGCATCACTCTCACTATATATACACTGAAAGGTGCAAGACTCCCAGTATATATACACTGAGAGCTGCATCACTCTCACTATATATACACTGAAAGGTGCAAGACTCCCAGTATATATACACTGAGAGCTGCATCACTCTCACTATATATACACTGAAAGGTGCAAGACTCCCAGTATATATACACTGAGAGCTGCATCACTCTCACTATATATACACTGAAAGGTGCAAGACTCCCAGTATATATACACTGAGAGCTGCATCACTCTCACTATATATACACTGAAAGGTGCAAGACTCCCAGTATATATACACTGAGAGCTGCATCACTCTCACTATATATACACTGAAAGGTGCAAGACTCCCAGTATATATACACTGAGAGGTGCATCACTCTCACTATATATACACTGAAAGGTGCAAGACTCCCAGTATATATACACTGAGAGCTGCATCACTCTCACTATATATACACTGAAAGGTGCAAGACTCCCAGTATATATACACTGAGAGCTGCATCACTCTCACTATATATACACTGAAAGGTGCAAGACTCCCAGTATATATACACTGAGAGCTGCATCACTCTCACTATATATACACTGAAAGGTGCAAGACTCCCAGTATATATACACTGAGAGCTGCATCACTCTCACTATATATACACTGAAAGGTGCAAGACTCCCAGTATATATACACTGAGAGCTGCATCACTCTCACTATATATACACTGAAAGGTGCAAGACTCCCAGTATATATACACTGAGAGCTGCATCACTCTCACTATATATACACTGAAAGGTGCAAGACTCCCAGTATATATACACTGAGAGCTGCATCACTCTCACTATATATACACTGAAAGGTGCAAGACTCCCAGTATATATACACTGAGAGCTGCATCACTCTCACTATATATACACTGAAAGGTGCAAGACTCCCAGTATATATACACTGAGAACTGCATCACTCTCACTATATATACACTGAAAGGTGCAAGACTCCCAGTATATATACACTGAGAGCTGCATCACTCTCACTATATATACACTGAAAGGTGCAAGACTCCCAGTATATATACACTGAGAGCTGCATCACTCTCACTATATATACACTGAAAGGTGCAAGACTCCCAGTATATATACACTGAGAGCTGCATCACTCTCACTATATATACACTGAAAGGTGCAAGACTCCCAGTATATATACACTGAGAGCTGCATCACTCTCACTATATATACACTGAAAGGTGCAAGACTCCCAGTATATATACACTGAGAGCTGCATCACTCTCACTATATATACACTGAAAGGAGCAAGAATCTTAGTATATATACACTGAGAACTGCATCACTCTCACTATATATACACTGAAAGGTGCAAGACTCCCAGTATATATACACTGAGAGCTGCATCACTCTCACTATATATACACTGAAAGGTGCAAGACTCCCAGTATATATACACTGAGAGCTGCATCACTCTCACTATATATACACTGAAAGGTGCAAGACTCCCAGTATATATACACTGAGAGCTGCATCACTCTCACTATATATACACTGAAAGGTGCAAGACTCCCAGTATATATACACTGAGAGCTGCATCACTCTCACTATATATACACTGAAAGGTGCAAGACTCCCAGTATATATACACTGAGAGCTGCATCACTCTCACTATATATACACTGAAAGGTGCAAGACTCCCAGTATATATACACTGAGAGCTGCATCACTCTCACTATATATACACTGAAAGGTGCAAGACTCCCAGTATATATACACTGAGAGCTGCATCACTCTCACTATATATACACTGAAAGGTGCAAGACTCCCAGTATATATACACTGAGAGCTGCATCACTCTCACTATATATACACTGAAAGGATCAAGACTCCCAGTATATATACACTGAGAGGTGCATCACTCTCACTATATATACACTGAAAGGTGCAAGACTCCCAGTATATATACACTGAGAGCTGCATCACTCTCACTATATATACACTGAAAGGTGCAAGACTCCCAGTATATATACACTGAGAGGTGCATCACTCTCACTATATATACACTGAAAGGTGCAAGACTCCCAGTATATATACACTGAGAGCTGCATCACTCTCACTATATATACACTGAAAGGTGCAAGACTCCCAGTATATATACACTGAGAGGTGCATCACTCTCACTATATACACACTGAAAGGTGCAAGACTCCCAGTATATATACACTGGGAGCTGCATCACTCTCACTATATATACACTGAAAGGTGCAAGACTCCCAGTATATATACACTGAGAGCTGCATTACTCTCTCTATATATACACTGAAAGGTGCAAGACTGCCAGTATATATACACTGAGAGCTGCATCACTCTCACTATATATACACTGAAAGGTGCAAGACTCCCAGTATATATACACTGAGAGCTGCATCACTCTCACTATATATACACTGAAAGGTGCAAGACTCCCAGTATATATACACTGAGAGGTGCATCACTCTCACTATATATACACTGAAAGGTGCAAGACTCCCAGTATATATACACTGAGAGGTGCATGACTCAGTATATATACACTGAGAGATGCATCATTCTCAGTATAGATACACTGAGAGCTGCATCACTCTCACTATATATACACTGAAAGGTGCAAGACTCCCAGTATATATACACTGAGAGCTGCATCACTCTCACTATATATACACTGAAAGGTGCAAGACTCCCAGTATATATACACTGAGAGCTGCATCACTCTCACTATATATACACTGAAAGGTGCAAGACTCCCAGTATATATACACTGAGAGCTGCATCACTCTCACTATATATACACTGAAAGGTGCAAGACTCCCAGTATATATACACTGAGAGGTGCATCACTCTCACTATATATACACTGAAAGGTGCAAGACTCCCAGTATATATACACTGAGAGCTGCATCACTCTCACTATATATACACTGAAAGGTGCAAGACTCCCAGTATATATACACTGAGAGCTGCATCACTCTCACTATATATACACTGAAAGGTGCAAGACTCCCAGTATATATACACTGAGAGCTGCATCACTCTCACTATATATACACTGAAAGGTGCAAGACTCCCAGTATATATACACTGAGAGGTGCATCACTCTCACTATATATACACTGAAAGGTGCAAGACTCCCAGTATATATACACTGAGAGCTGCATCACTCTCACTATATATACACTGAAAGGTGCAAGACTCCCAGTATATATACACTGAGAGCTGCATCACTCTCACTATATATACACTGAAAGGTGCAAGACTCCCAGTATATATACACTGAGAGCTGCATCACTCTCACTATATATACACTGAAAGGAGCTAGAATCTTATTATATATACACTGAGAACTGCATCACTCTCACTATATATACACTGAAAGGTGCAAGACTCCCAGTATATATACACTGAGAGCTGCATCACTCTCACTATATATACACTGAAAGGTGCAAGACTCCCAGTATATATACACTGAGAGCTGCATCACTCTCACTATATATACACTGAAAGGTGCAAGACTCCCAGTATATATACACTGAGAGCTGCATCACTCTCACTATATATACACTGAAAGGTGCAAGACTCCCACTATATATACACTGAAAGGTGCAAGACTCCCAGTATATATACACTAGAGCTGCATCACTCTCACTATATATACACTGAAAGGTGCAAGACTCCCAGTATATATACACTGAGAGCTGCATCACTCTCACTATATATACACTGAAAGGTGCAAGACTCCCAGTATATATACACTGAGAACTGCATCACTCTCACTATATATACACTGAAAGGTGCAAGACTCCCAGTATATATACACTGAGAGCTGCATCACTCTCACTATATATACACTGAAAGGTGCAAGACTCCCAGTATATATACACTGAGAGCTGCATCACTCTCACTATATATACACTGAAAGGTGCAAGACTCCCAGTATATATACACTGAGAGCTGCATCACTCTCACTATATATACACTGAAAGGTGCAAGACTCCCAGTATATATACACTGAGAGCTGCATCACTCTCACTATATATACACTGAAAGGTGCAAGACTCCCAGTATATATACACTGAGAGCTGCATCACTCTCACTATATATACACTGAAAGGGTGAATCTTATTATATATACACTGAGAACTGCATCACTCTCACTATATATACACTGAAAGGTGCAAGACTCCCAGTATATATACACTGAGAGCTGCATCACTCTCACTATATATACACTGAAAGGTGCAAGACTCCCAGTATATATACACTGAGAGGTGCATCACTCTCACTATATATACACTGAAAGGTGCAAGACTCCCAGTATATATACACTGAGAGGTGCATCACTCTCACTATATATACACTGAAAGGTGCAAGACTCCCAGTATATATACACTGAGAGCTGCATCACTCTCACTATATATACACTGAAAGGTGCAAGACTCCCAGTATATATACACTGAGAGCTGCATCACTCTCACTATATATACACTGAAAGGTGCAAGACTCCCAGTATATATACACTGAGAGCTGCATCACTCTCACTATATATACACTGAAAGGTGCAAGACTCCCAGTATATATACACTGAGAGCTGCATCACTCTCACTATATATACACTGAAAGGTGCAAGACTCCCAGTATATATACACTGAGAGCTGCATCACTCTCACTATATATACACTGAAAGGTGCAAGACTCCCAGTATATATACACTGAGAGCTGCATCACTCTCACTATATATACACTGAAAGGTGCAAGACTCCCAGTATATATACACTGAGAGCTGCATCACTCTCACTATATATACACTGAAAGGTGCAAGACTCCCAGTATATATACACTGAGAGCTGCATCACTCTCACTATATATACACTGAAAGGTGCAAGACTCCCAGTATATATACACTGAGAGCTGCATCACTCTCACTATATATACACTGAAAGGTGCAAGACTCCCAGTATATATACACTGAGAGCTGCATCACTCTCACTATATATACACTGAAAGGTGCAAGACTCCCAGTATATATACACTGAGAGCTGCATCACTCTCACTATATATACACTGAAAGGTGCAAGACTCCCAGTATATATACACTGAGAGCTGCATCACTCTCACTATATATACACTGAAAGGTGCAAGACTCCCAGTATATATACACTGAGAGCTGCATCACTCTCACTATATATACACTGAAAGGTGCAAGACTCCCAGTATATATACACTGAGAGCTGCATCACTCTCACTATATATACACTGAAAGGTGCAAGACTCCCAGTATATATACACTGAGAGCTGCATCACTCTCACTATATATACACTGAAAGGTGCAAGACTCCCAGTATATATACACTGAGAGCTGCATCACTCTCACTATATATACACTGAAAGGTGCAAGACTCCCAGTATATATACACTGAGAGCTGCATCACTCTCACTATATATACACTGAAAGGTGCAAGACTCCCAGTATATATACACTGAGAGCTGCATCACTCTCACTATATATACACTGAAAGGTGCAAGACTCCCAGTATATATACACTGAGAGCTGCATCACTCTCACTATATATACACTGAAAGGTGCAAGACTCCCAGTATATATACACTGAGAGCTGCATCACTCTCACTATATATACACTGAAAGGTGCAAGACTCCCAGTATATATACACTGAGAGCTGCATCACTCTCACTATATATACACTGAAAGGTGCAAGACTCCCAGTATATATACACTGAGAGCTGCATCACTCTCACTATATATACACTGAAAGGTGCAAGACTCCCAGTATATATACACTGAGAGCTGCATCACTCTCACTATATATACACTGAAAGGTGCAAGACTCCCAGTATATATACACTGAGAGCTGCATCACTCTCACTATATATACACTGAAAGGTGCAAGACTCCCAGTATATATACACTGAGAGCTGCATCACTCTCACTATATATACACTGAAAGGTGCAAGACTCCCAGTATATATACACTGAGAGCTGCATCACTCTCACTATATATACACTGAAAGGTGCAAGACTCCCAGTATATATACACTGAGAGCTGCATCACTCTCACTATATATACACTGAAAGGTGCAAGACTCCCAGTATATATACACTGAGAGCTGCATCACTCTCACTATATATACACTGAAAGGTGCAAGACTCCCAGTATATATACACTGAGAGCTGCATCACTCTCACTATATATACACTGAAAGGTGCAAGACTCCCAGTATATATACACTGAGAGCTGCATCACTCTCACTATATATACACTGAAAGGTGCAAGACTCCCAGTATATATACACTGAGAGCTGCATCACTCTCACTATATATACACTGAAAGGTGCAAGACTCCCAGTATATATACACTGAGAGCTGCATCACTCTCACTATATATACACTGAAAGGTGCAAGACTCCCAGTATATATACACTGAGAGCTGCATCACTCTCACTATATATACACTGAAAGGTGCAAGACTCCCAGTATATATACACTGAGAGCTGCATCACTCTCACTATATATACACTGAAAGGTGCAAGACTCCCAGTATATATACACTGAGAGCTGCATCACTCTCACTATATATACACTGAAAGGTGCAAGACTCCCAGTATATATACACTGAGAGCTGCATCACTCTCACTATATATACACTGAAAGGTGCAAGACTCCCAGTATATATACACTGAGAGCTGCATCACTCTCACTATATATACACTGAAAGGTGCAAGACTCCCAGTATATATACACTGAGAGCTGCATCACTCTCACTATATATACACTGAAAGGTGCAAGACTCCCAGTATATATACACTGAGAGCTGCATCACTCTCACTATATATACACTGAAAGGTGCAAGACTCCCAGTATATATACACTGAGAGCTGCATCACTCTCACTATATATACACTGAAAGGTGCAAGACTCCCAGTATATATACACTGAGAGCTGCATCACTCTCACTATATATACACTGAAAGGTGCAAGACTCCCAGTATATATACACTGAGAGCTGCATCACTCTCACTATATATACACTGAAAGGTGCAAGACTCCCAGTATATATACACTGAGAGCTGCATCACTCTCACTATATATACACTGAAAGGTGCAAGACTCCCAGTATATATACACTGAGAGCTGCATCACTCTCACTATATATACACTGAAAGGTGCAAGACTCCCAGTATATATACACTGAGAGCTGCATCACTCTCACTATATATACACTGAAAGGTGCAAGAATCCCAGTATATATACACTGAGAACTGCATCACTCTCACTATATATACACTGAAAGGTGCAAGACTCCCAGTATATATACACTGAGAGCTGCATCACTCTCACTATATATACACTGAAAGGTGCAAGACTCCCAGTATATATACACTGAGAGCTGCATCACTCTCACTATATATACACTGAAAGGTGCAAGACTCCCAGTATATATACACTGAGAGCTGCATCACTCTCACTATATATACACTGAAAGGTGCAAGACTCCCAGTATATATACACTGAGAGCTGCATCACTCTCACTATATATACACTGAAAGGTGCAAGACTCCCAGTATATATACACTGAGAGCTGCATCACTCTCACTATATATACACTGAAAGGTGCAAGACTCCCAGTATATATACACTGAGAGCTGCATCACTCTCACTATATATACACTGAAAGGTGCAAGACTCCCAGTATATATACACTGAGAGCTGCATCACTCTCACTATATATACACTGAAAGGTGCAAGACTCCCAGTATATATACACTGAGAGCTGCATCACTCTCACTATATATACACTGAAAGGTGCAAGACTCCCAGTATATATACACTGAGAGCTGCATCACTCTCACTATATATACACTGAAAGGTGCAAGACTCCCAGTATATATACACTGAGAGCTGCATCACTCTCACTATATATACACTGAAAGGTGCAAGACTCCCAGTATATATACACTGAGAGCTGCATCACTCTCACTATATATACACTGAAAGGTGCAAGACTCCCAGTATATATACACTGAGAGCTGCATCACTCTCACTATATATACACTGAAAGGTGCAAGACTCCCAGTATATATACACTGAGAGCTGCATCACTCTCACTATATATACACTGAAAGGTGCAAGACTCCCAGTATATATACACTGAGAGCTGCATCACTCTCACTATATATACACTGAAAGGTGCAAGACTCCCAGTATATATACACTGAGAGCTGCATCACTCTCACTATATATACACTGAAAGGTGCAAGACTCCCAGTATATATACACTGAGAGCTGCATCACTCTCACTATATATACACTGAAAGGTGCAAGACTCCCAGTATATATACACTGAGAGCTGCATCACTCTCACTATATATACACTGAAAGGTGCAAGACTCCCAGTATATATACACTGAGAGCTGCATCACTCTCACTATATATACACTGAAAGGTGCAAGACTCCCAGTATATATACACTGAGAGCTGCATCACTCTCACTATATATACACTGAAAGGTGCAAGACTCCCAGTATATATACACTGAGAGCTGCATCACTCTCACTATATATACACTGAAAGGTGCAAGACTCCCAGTATATATACACTGAGAGCTGCATCACTCTCACTATATATACACTGAAAGGTGCAAGACTCCCAGTATATATACACTGAGAGCTGCATCACTCTCACTATATATACACTGAAAGGTGCAAGACTCCCAGTATATATACACTGAGAGCTGCATCACTCTCACTATATATACACTGAAAGGTGCAAGACTCCCAGTATATATACACTGAGAGCTGCATCACTCTCACTATATATACACTGAAAGGTGCAAGACTCCCAGTATATATACACTGAGAGCTGCATCACTCTCACTATATATACACTGAAAGGTGCAAGACTCTCACTATATATACACTGAAAGGTGCAAGACTCCCAGTATATATACACTGAGAGCTGCATCACTCTCACTATATATACACTGAAAGGTGCAAGACTCCCAGTATATATACACTGAGAGCTGCATCACTCTCACTATATATACACTGAAAGGTGCAAGACTCCCAGTATATATACACTGAGAGCTGCATCACTCTCACTATATATACACTGAAAGGTGCAAGACTCCCAGTATATATACACTGAGAGCTGCATCACTCTCACTATATATACAATGAAAGGTGCAAGACTCCCAGTATATATACACTGAGAGCTGCATCACTCTCACTATATATACACTGAAAGGATCAAGACTCCCAGTATATATACACTAAGAGCTGCATCACTCTCACTATATATACACTGAAAGGTGCAAGACTCCCAGTATATATACACTGAGAGCTGCATCACTCTCACTATATATACACTGAAAGGTGCAAGACTCCCAGTATATATACACTGAGAGCTGCATCACTCTCACTATATATACACTGAAAGGATCAAGACTCCCAATATATATACACTGAGAGGTGCATCACTCTCACTATATATACACTGAAAGGTGCAAGACTCCCAGTATATATACACTGAGAGGTGCATCACTCTCACTATATATACACTGAAAGGTGCAAGACTCCCAGTTTATATACACTTAGAGGTGCATCACTCTCACTATATATACACTGAAAGGTGCAAGACTCCCAGTATATATACACTGAGAGCTGCATCACTCTCACTATATATACACTGAAAGGTGCAAGATTCCCAGTATATATACACTGAGAGCTGCATCACTCTCACTATATATACACTGAAAGGTGCAAGACTCCCAGTATATATACACTGAGAGCTGCATCACTCTCACTATATATACACTGAAAGGTGCAAGACTCCCAGTATATATACACTGAGAGCTGCATCACTCTCACTATATATACACTGAAAGGTGCAAGACTCCCAGTATATATACACTGAGAGCTGCATCACTCTCACTATATATACACTGAAAGGTGCAAGACTCCCAGTATATATACACTGAGAGCTGCATCACTCTCACTATATATACACTGAAAGGTGCAAGACTCCCAGTATATATACACTGAGAGCTGCATCACTCTCACTATATATACACTGAAAGGTGCAAGACTCCCAGTATATATACACTGAGAGCTGCATCACTCTCACTATATATACACTGAAAGGTGCAAGACTCCCAGTATATATACACTGAGAGCTGCATCACTCTCACTATATATACACTGAAAGGTGCAAGACTCCCAGTATATATACACTGAGAGCTGCATCACTCTCACTATATATACACTGAAAGGTGCAAGACTCCCAGTATATATACACTGAGAGCTGCATCACTCTCACTATATATACACTGAAAGGTGCAAGACTCCCAGTATATATACACTGAGAGCATTACTCTCACTATATATACACTGAAAGGTGCAAGACTCCCAGTATATATACACTGAGAGGTGCATCACTCTCACTATATATACACTGAAAGGTGCAAGACTCCCAGTATATATACACTGAGAGCTGCATCACTCTCACTATATATACACTGAAAGGTGCAAGACTCCCAGTATATATACACTGAGAGGTGCATCACTCTCACTATATATACACTGAAAGGTGCAAGACTCCCAGTATATATACACTGAGAGCTGCATCACTCTCACTATATATACACTGAAAGGTGCAAGACTCCCAGTATATATACACTGAGAGCTGCATCACTCTCACTATATATACACTGAAAGGTGCAAGACTCCCAGTATATATACACTGAGAGCTGCATCACTCTCACTATATATACACTGAAAGGAGCAAGACTCCCAGTATATATACACTGAGAACTGCATCACTCTCACTATATATACACTGAAAGGTGCAAGACTCCCAGTATATATACACTGAGAGCTGCATCACTCTCACTATATATACACTGAAAGGTGCAAGACTCCCAGTATATATACACTGAGAGCTGCATCACTCTCACTATATATACACTGAAAGGTGCAAGACTCCCAGTATATATACACTGAGAGCTGCATCACTCTCACTATATATACACTGAAAGGTGCAAGACTCCCAGTATATATACACTGAGAGCTGCATCACTCTCACTATATATACACTGAAAGGTGCAAGACTCCCAGTATATATACACTGAGAGCTGCATCACTCTCACTATATATACACTGAAAGGATCAAGACTCCCAGTATATATACACTGAGAGCTGCATCACTCTCACTATATATACACTGAAAGGTGCAAGACTCCCAGTATATATACACTGAGAGCTGCATCACTCTCACTATATATACACTGAAAGGTGCAAGACTCCCAGTATATATACACTGAGAGCTGCATCACTCTCACTATATATACACTGAAAGGTGCAAGACTCCCAGTATATATACACTGAGAGCTGCATCACTCTCACTATATATACACTGAAAGGTGCAAGACTCCCAGTATATATACACTGAGAGGTGCATCACTCTCACTATATATACACTGAAAGGTGCAAGACACCCAGTATATATACACTAGAGCTACATCACTCTCACTATATATACACTGAAAGGTGCAAGACTCCCAGTATATATACACTGAGAGCTGCATCACTCTCACTATATATACACTGAAAGGTGCAAGACTCCCAGTATATATACACTGAGAGGTGCATCACTCTCACTATATATACACTGAAAGGTGCAAGACTCCCAGTATATATACACTGAGAGCTGCATCACTCTCACTATATATACACTGAAAGGTGCAAGACTCCCAGTATATATACACTGAGAGCTGCATCACTCTCACTATATATACACTGAAAGGTGCAAGACTCCCAGTATATATACACTGAGAGCTGCATCACTCTCACTATATATACACTGAAAGGTGCAAGACTCCCAGTATATATACACTGAGAGCTGCATCACTCTCACTATATATACACTGAAAGGTGCAAGACTCCCAGTATATATACACTGAGAGCTGCATCACTCTCACTATATATACACTGAAAGGTGCAAGACTCCCAGTATATATACACTGAGAGCTGCATCACTCTCACTATATATACACTGAAAGGTGCAAGACTCCCAGTATATATACACTGAGAGCTGCATCACTCTCACTATATATACACTGAAAGGTGCAAGACTCCCAGTATATATACACTGAGAGCTGCATCACTCTCACTATATATACACTGAAAGGTGCAAGACTCCCAGTATATATACACTGAGAGCTGCATCACTCTCACTATATATACACTGAAAGGTGCAAGACTCCCAGTATATATACACTGAGAGCTGCATCACTCTCACTATATATACACTGAAAGGTGCAAGACTCCCAGTATATATACACTGAGAGCTGCATCACTCTCACTATATATACACTGAAAGGTGCAAGACTCCCAGTATATATACACTGAGAGCTGCATCACTCTCACTATATATACACTGAAAGGTGCAAGACTCCCAGTATATATACACTGAGAGGTGCATCACTCTCACTATATATACACTGAAAGGTGCAAGACTCCCAGTATATATACACTGAGAGGTGCATCACTCTCACTATATATACACTGAAAGGTGCAAGACTCCCAGTATATATACACTGAGAGCTGCATTACTGAATATATATACACTGAGAGCTGCATGACTCAGTATATATACACTGAGAGCTGCATGACTCTCACTATATATACACTGAAAGGTGCAAGACTCCCAGTATATATACACTGAGAGCTGCATCACTCTCACTATATATACACTGAAAGGTGCAAGACTCCCAGTATATATACACTGAGAACTGCATCACTCTCACTATATATACACTGAAAGGTGCAAGACTCCCAGTATATATACACTGAGAGCTGCATCACTCTCACTATATATACACTGAAAGGAGCAAGAATCTTAGTATATATACACTGAGAACTGCATCACTCTCACTATATATACACTGAAAGGTGCAAGACTCCCAGTATATATACACTGAGAGCTGCATCACTCTCACTAAATATACACTGAAAGGTGCAAGACTCCCAGTATATATATATTGAGAGCTGCATCACTCTCACTATATATACACTGAAAGGTGCAAGACTCCCAGTATATATACACTAAGAGCTGCATCACTCTCACTATATATACACTGAAAGGTGCAAGACTCCCAGTATATATACACTGAGAGCTGCATCACTCTCACTATATATACACTGAAAGGTGCAAGACTCCCAGTATATATACACTGAGAGCTGCATCACTCTCACTATATATACACTGAAAGGTGCAAGACTCCCAGTATATATACACTGAGAGCTGCATCACTCTCACTATATATACACTGAAAGGTGCAAGACTCCCAGTATATATACACTGAGAGCTGCATCACTCTCACTATATATACACTGAAAGGTGCAAGACTCCCAGTATATATACACTGAGAGCTGCATCACTCTCACTATATATACACTGAAAGGTGCAAGACTCCCAGTATATATACACTGAGAGCTGCATCACTCTCACTATATATACACTGAAAGGTGCAAGACTCCCAGTATATATACACTGAGAGCTGCATCACTCTCACTATATATACACTGAAAGGTGCAAGACTCCCAGTATATATACACTGAGAGCTGCATCACTCTCACTATATATACACTGAAAGGTGCAAGACTCCCAGTATATATACACTGAGAGGTGCATCACTCTCACTATATATACACTGAAAGGTGCAAGACTCCCAGTATATATACACTGAGAGCTGCATCACTCTCACTATATATACACTGAAAGGTGCAAGACTCCCAGTATATATACACTGAGAGGTGCATCACTCTCACTATATATACACTGAAAATTGCAAGACCCCCAGTATATATACACTGAGAGCTGCATCACTCTCACTATATATACACTGAAAGGTGCAAGACTCCCAGTATATATACACTGAGAGGTGCATCACTCTCACTATATATACACTGAAAGGTGCAAGACTCCCAGTATATATACACTGAGAGCTGCATCACTCTCACTATATATACACTGAAAGGTGCAAGACTCCCAGTATATATACACTGAGAGGTGCATCACTCTCACTATATATACACTGAAAGGTGCAAGACTCCCAGTATATATACACTGAGAGCTGCATCACTCTCACTATATATACACTGAAAGGTGCAAGACTCCCAGTATATATACACTGAGAGCTGCATCACTCTCACTATATATACACTGAAAGGTGCAAGACTCCCAGTATATATACACTGAGAGCTGCATCACTCTCACTATATATACACTGAAAGGTGCAAGACTCCCAGTATATATACACTGAGAGCTGCATCACTCTCACTATATATACACTGAAAGGTGCAAGACTCCCAGTATATATACACTGAGAGCTGCATCACTCTCACTATATATACACTGAAAGGTGCAAGACTCCCAGTATATATACACTGAGAGCTGCATCACTCTCACTATATATACACTGAAAGGTGCAAGACTCCCAGTATATATACACTGAGAGCTGCATCACTCTCACTATATATACACTGAAAGGAGCAAGAATCTTAGTATATATACACTGAGAACTGCATCACTCTCACTATATATACACTGAAAGGTGCAAGACTCCCAGTATATATACACTGAGAGCTGCATCACTCTCACTATATATACACTGAAAGGAGCAAGAATCTTAGTATATATACACTGAGAGGTGCATCACTCTCACTATATATACACTGAAAGGTGCAAGACTCCCAGTATATATACACTGAGAGCTGCATCACTCACTATATATACACTGAAAGGTGCAAGACTCCCAGTATATATACACTGAGAGCTGCATCACTCTCACTATATATACACTGAAAGGTGCAAGACTCCCAGTATATATACACTGAGAGCTGCATCACTCTCACTATATATACACTGAAAGGTGCAAGACTCCCAGTATATATACACTGAGAGCTGCATCACTCTCACTATATATACACTGAAAGGTGCAAGACTCCCAGTATATATACACTGAGAGCTGCATCACTCTCACTATATATACACTGAAAGGTGCAAGACTCCCAGTATATATACACTGAGAGCTGCATCACTCTCACTATATATACACTGAAAGGTGCAAGACTCCCAGTATATATACACTGAGAGCTGCATCACTCTCACTATATATACACTGAAAGGTGCAAGACTCCCAGTATATATACACTGAGAGCTGCATCACTCTCACTATATATACACTGAAAGGTGCAAGACTCCCAGTATATATACACTGAGAGCTGCATCACTCTCACTATATATACACTGAAAGGTGCAAGACTCCCAGTATATATACACTGAGAGGTGCATCACTCTCACTATATATACACTGAAAGGTGCAAGACTCCCAGTATATATACACTGAGAGCTGCATCACTCTCACTATATATACACTGAAAGGTGCAAGACTCCCAGTATATATACACTGAGAGCTGCATCACTCTCACTATATATACACTGAAAGGTGCAAGACTCCCAGTATATATACACTGAGAGCTGCATCACTCTCACTATATATACACTGAAAGGTGCAAGACTCCCAGTATATATACACTGAGAGCTGCATCACTCTCACTATATATACACTGAAAGGTGCAAGACTCCCAGTATATATACACTGAGAGCTGCATCACTCTCACTATATATACACTGAAAGGTGCAAGACTCCCAGTATATATACACTGAGAGCTGCATCACTCTCACTATATATACACTGAAAGGTGCAAGACTCCCAGTATATATACACTGAGAGGTGCATCACTCTCACTATATATACACTGAAAGGTGCAAGACTCCCAGTATATATACACTGAGAGCTGCATCACTCTCACTATATATACACTGAAAGGTGCAAGACTCCCAGTATATATACACTGAGAGGTGCATCACTCTCACTATATATACACTGAAAGGTGCAAGACTCCCAGTATATATACACTGAGAGCTGCATCACTCTCACTATATATACACTGAAAGGTGCAAGACTCCCAGTATATATACACTGAGAGGTGCATCACTCTCACTATATATACACTGAAAGGTGCAAGACTCCCAGTATATATACACTGAGAGCTGCATCACTCTCACTATATATACACTGAAAGGTGCAAGACTCCCAGTATATATACACTGAGAGCTGCATCACTCTCACTATATATACACTGAAAGGTGCAAGACTCCCAGTATATATACACTGAGAGGTGCATCACTCTCACTATATATACAATGAAAGGTGCAAGACTCCCAGTATATATACACTGAGAGGTGCATCACTCTCACTATATATACACTGAAAGGTGCAAGACTCCCAGTATATATACACTGAGAGGGACATCACTCTTACTATATATACACTGAGAGCTACACGACTCCCAGCATATATACACAGAGAGATGCATGACTCTCAGTATATATACACTGAGAGGTGCATCACTCTCACTATATATACACTGAAAGGTGCAAGACTCCCAGTATATATACACTGAGAGCTGCATTACTGAATATATATACACTGAGAGCTGCATGACTGAATATATATACACTGAGAGCTGCATGACTCAGTATATATATACTGAGAGGTGCATCATTCTCAGTATATAAAACACTGAGAAGTGCATGACTCTCAGTATATATACACTAAAAGCTGCATGACTCTGATTATATATACACTAAGAGCTGCATGACTCTCAGTATATATACACTGCAAGCTCCATCATTCTCAGTATATATACACTAAGAGCTGCATGACTCCCAGTATATATGCGCTGAGAGGTGCATCACTCTCAGTATATATACACTGAGAGGTGCATCATTCTCAGTATATATATACTGAGAGCTGCATCACTCTTAGTATATATATATACTGTACACTGAGAGTTTATTTTATCTTAAGTTTAGGGACTAAAGTATTCTGGTGAATAAGGTGCATAATGATGGTGTAGTCAATAGGTTTCAAACTCCATAAATTAACCAACCAGTTAATACTAAGAGAATGGTTACAAAAAAAAGCTGGGAAAGTGCTGAAGTACCTTGAGTGTGACAGGTTAATAAGACAAACAGGTATAAATTTAATCATTAGAGTAACTCAACATAAGACTGGTAATAGATATTCAGAAGACAAAAATAATTTTAGAATGTTGACTCCTAATTCAGCTCATTCTGGCAATATTAGTGACATTTATGCAGATTTTAACGTTTCCGAGATATACTTAGCAAATGGCTTGCAAAATGTGTCATGACCATTTTTTAATCTCTTTGTGCTTAATTATATTTCATAGACTTATGTGAGTTTTCCTAATCCATTCTAACCTAACCTTTCCTAAAGCAACCTAGTCTGACTTAACCTTACCTAACTTAAAATATAGGTTATGTACGGTTTGTCAGGAAACAGGACAAGTGCTTCCTGAAGCGGGTCTTAGTCATATAATGACCCAAACCTGGAATTTTTGGTCATCTGACCGAGGCCTTCTGCTGGCTTACCGGTCCACCTCTTTAAAATATATTACGGTTATGATTATAACTATTAGACCAAATCACCATCACCACCACTACCACCACCACCACCTTCAACACCACCACCACCACCTCCAACACCACCACCACCTCCAACACCACCACCACCTCCAACACCACCACCACCACCTCCAACACCACCACCACTTCCAACACCACCACCACCACCTCCAACACCACCACCACTTCCAACACCACCACCACTTCCAACACCACCACCACCACCACCTCCAACACCACCACCACCACCTCCAACACCACCACCACCACCTCCAACACCACCACCACCACCACCTCCAACACCACCACCACCACCTCCAACACCACCACCACCACCTCCAACACCACCACCACCACCTCCAACACCACCACCACCACCTCCAACACCACCATAACCACCACCTCCAACACCACCTCCAACACCACCATAACCACCACCTCCAACACCACCACCACCACCTCCAACACCACCACCACCACCTCCAACACCACCACCAACACCACCGCCACTACTACCTCCAACACCACCACCACCACCACCATCACCACCACCACCACTACCTCCAACACCATCACCAACACCACCACCACCACAACCACCTACAACATCACTTCCAACACCACCACAACCACCACTACCTCCAACACCACCACCACACCACCATCACCACTACCTCCACCCACCACCACCACCACCACAACCACCTACAACATCACCTTCAACGCCACCACCATCACCACCACAACCACCTACAACACCACCTCCACCACCATACCTCCAACACCACCACCAACACCACCACCACAACCACCTACATCACCTTCAACGCCACCACCTCCACCACCACTACCTCCAACACCACCACCACCACTACCTCCAACACCACCACCACCAATACCTCCAACACCACCACCAACACCACTACCAACACCACTACCAACACCACCACCATCACAACCACCTACAACATCACCTCCAACACCACCACCACCACAACCACCTACAACATCACCTCCAACACCACCACCACCACTACCTCCAACACCACCACCACTACCTCCAACACCACCACCACCACCACCACCTCCAACACCACCACCACCACCACCACAACCACCTACATCACCTTCAACGCCACCACCTCCACCACCACTACCTCCAACACCACCACCACCACTACCTCCAACACCACCACCACCAATACCTCCAACACCACCACCATCACTACCTCCAACACCACCACCAACACCACCACCACCACCAGTACCTCCAACACCACCACCAACACCACCACCACCACAACCACCTACAACATCACCTCCAACGCCACCACCACCACCACTACCTCCAACACCACCACCACCACCAACACCACCACCACCACCACCTCCAACACCACCACCACCACCACCACAACCACCTACAACATCACTTCCAACACCACCACCACCACCACTACCTCCAACACCACCACCAACACCACCACCACCACTACCTTCAACACCACCACCACCACCACCACAACCACCTACAACATAACCTCCAACACCACCACCACCACAACCACCTACAACATCACCTCCAACACCACCAACACCACCACCACTACCTCCAACACCACCACCAACACCACTACCAACACCACCACTACCACAACCACCTACAACATCACTTCCAACACCACCACTACCACAACCACCTACAACATCACTTCCAACACCACCACCACCACAACCACCTACAACATCACCTCCAACACCACCACCACCTCCAACACCACCACCACCTCCAACACCACTACCAACACCACTACCAACACCACCACCACCACAACCACCTACAACATCACCTCCAACACCACCACCACCACCACCACTTGAGCTGATTATGTCAAAGATTAAAACACAGTAAATTGTATTTCCAAGTATTTGTTGCTGGGACCAAGTAAAGAAAATTTTGTAACAAGATGAGAACAGCTTGTGAAACTGTAACTGAATGCTGCTTCCCTTGTATACAATAATAATAATAATAATAATAATAATAATAATAATAATAATAATAATAATAATAATAATAATAATAATAATAATAATAATAATAATAATAATAATAATAATAATAATAATAATAATAATAATAATAAAAATAATAATAATAATATAATAATAATAATAATAATAATAATAATAATAATAATAATAATAATAATTATAATAATAAAATAATAATACTAATAATAATTATAATAATAATAATAATAATAATAATAATAATAATAATAATAATAATAATAATAATAATAATAATAATAATAATAATAATAATAATAATAATAATAATAATAATAATAATAATAATAATAATAATAATAATAATAATAATAATAATAATAATAATAATACAATAATAATAATAATAATAATAATAATAATAATAATAATAATAATAATAATAATAATAATAATAATAATAATAATAATAATAATAATAATAATAATAATAATAATAATAATAATAATAATAATAATAATAATAATAATAATACAATAATAATAATAATAATAATAATAATAATAATAATAATAATAATAATAATAATACAATAATAATAATAATAATAATAATAATAATAATAATAATAATAATAATAATAATAATAATAATAATAATAATAATAATAATAATACAATAATAATAATAATAATAATAATAATAATAATAATAATAATAATAATAATAATAATAATAATAATAATAATAATAATAATAATAATAATAATAATAATAATAATAATAATAATAATAATAATAATAATAATAATAATAATAATAATAATAATAATAATAATAATAATGAATCTTAGTTTCTACATGATACAACTTATACAGATCACAGCTGACATCAGTAACAAGGTACAGATCACAGCTGACATCAGTAACAAGGTACAGATCAATAATGAATCTTAGCTTTCTACAGATCAGCTGACATCATACAACTACATAGCTACAGATCACAGCTGACATCAGTAACAAGGTACACAGAAAGCCGCTGGTTATGTACGGTATTTTGAGTAAATGTGAAACAAATTGTACAAGCTGAAGATCCTCGAGTCACTTATCAGTGATTCACGACTCTGTTTCAACATCTAGCAAGGCAAGCAGAAACCTGAAGTTTCGCCCATTACTTTGGGGGAAACTTCGTGAAATGTGACTTAATACAAGTGACTCGTCTGTTTCATTGTGTTGCAGAAGTTATTCGGTTGATGTGTGCCTCAGGCACTATTCTCATTCCTGGGTTTATTTTTCCTTTTCTTGAGTATATTTGGCAGCCTCTGGCCCAAAATCTGTACTCGGTTTCCAGTCTTTTTGCTCTTTCCCTCATCAGATATAATCTTGAGATCTACATGAAGCTCTATTTCACCCCGTCCTCATCGTGTTCATTTCACATATTTATCAAAATGAGACTGAAGTATGTCCTTGCATCTCTGTAGCCCATCTGTGTTTTTTTTTTTTGTCTTTTTTCTGTTCCCCATCCTTCCCCTTGCCTCATCTATATGCCATATCGAATCATCTGATTATCTTGTGTGTGTGTGTGATAACTATAACATACATCTCTATATTATTTATTTTGTGTTTATATGTTTACTTAGTGTTTAATAAATGAAGGAACCGCTTCACCGAGACTATAATCCCTTTCTAAAGTTTCCAACACGTTTCCAACATCTTTTCCAATACCTCATTCCAAGTATCTACCTCCACAACCACGACCATCAAGGACATTACCAGTAATAGACAGGACAAGATTCCATCCTCTGCAGGAGTAAACATAATCCCTTGTAATGACTGCGAAACATCCAGAGACCTCCAAACATGTATTTCAGAACACCAGTACGCAGGCAGATCTGACGATCCAAGGAATGGTTGTGTTCAACACCGAAATTCACACAACCATTTAATCAACTACAGAAACGCAAGACTTATCGCCAGAGAAGACAACACTCAATACCGAAGAATCCTGGAATCATCACTTATCTGTACATTCAACAACTTCAAACAGAACAACGGCTTCTATAACATAGTTGAACCTCTTGCCAAGAAAATTCTTCACCGCTATCCCACATAAGAACATAAGAATGGAGTAATACTGCAGAAGGTCTACTCATATACTTATTCAATCTCTATTACAAGCTACCCAAGGTATTAGACTCTATGACCCTACTCGGTAGCATTCTCCACCTGACTTCATCCTATAAATATTCACGTACCTTCCACCCAGGTAGACCTGTTTGTGACTTGATAAGCTCCACTGTGTGGGCGAAACGTTGTCAATAAAGTATTATATTATACTGCATAAGTGTGTATATTGCCATTGTGTCGTTATTTTATACGATTTATTTCCAGGGTAGGTAGTTGTGTGTACTTGCTGGGTCTTGAAACGGCTGCAGGGTAGGTAGTAGTGCGGTCTTGCTGGGTCTTAGCAAAGCTGCAGGGTAGGTAGTAGTGTGGTCTACCTGGGTCTTGCCACACCTGCAGAGTAGGTAGTGGTGTGGTCTTGCTGGGTCTTGGCACAGCTGCAGGTTAGGTAGTGGTGTGGTTTTGCTGGGTCTTGACAGCTGCAGAGTAGGTAGTGGTGTGGTCTTCCTGGGTCTTGGCATATCTCACAGGGTAGGTAGTGGTGTGGTCTTGTTGGATCTTGGCACAGCTGCAGGGTAGGTAGTAGTGTGATCTTGCTGGGTCTTGACACAGCTGCAGGGGAGGTAGCAGTGTGGTCTTGCTGGGTCTTGACTCAGCTGCAGGTAAGTAGTAGTGTGATCTTGCTGGGTCTTGACACAGCTGCTGCGTAAGTAGCGGTGTAGTCTTGCTGGGTCTTGGCACAGCTGCATGCTAGGTAGTGGTGTGGTCTTGTTGGGTCTTGACTCAGCTGCAGGTAAGTAGTAGTGTGGTCTTGCTGGGTCTTGACACAGTTGCTAGGTAGTGGTGTGGTCTTGCTGGGTCTTGGCACAAGGGTAGGTAGTGGTGTGGTCTTGCTGGGTCTTGACACAGCTGCCAGGGTACAGTCTGCTGGGTCTTGGCAGCTCCAGGGTAGGTAGTGGTGTGGTCTTGCTGGGGCACATGTCTAGGGTAGGTAGTGGTGTGGTCTTGCTGGGTCTTGTGGTGTGGTCTTGCTGGGTCACAGCTGCATGGGTAGGTAGTGGTGTGGTCTTGCTGGGTCTTGACACAGCTAGGAAGTGGTGTGGTCTTGCTGCTAGAGGTGTGGTCTTGCTGGGTCTTGACACAGCTGCAGGGTGGGTAGGTAGGTAGTGGTGTGGTCTTGCTGGGTCTTGACACAGCTGCAGGGTAGGTGTGGTCTTGCTGGTCTTGGCACAGCTGCAGGGTAGGTAGTGGTGTGGTCTTGACGCACAGCTGCAGGGTAGGTAGTGGTGTGGTCTTGCTGGGTCTTGCTGACACAGTGGTGTGGTCTTGCTGGGGTCTGCTGTAGGGTAGGTAGTGGTGTGGTCTTGCTGGGTCTTGGTAGGGTAGGTAGTGGTGTGGTCTTGCTGGGTCTTGGCTGCAGGGTAGGAAGTGGAGTGGTCTTGCTGGGTCTTGGGGCAGCATCTTGACACAGCTGTAGGGTAGGTAGTGGTGTGGTCTTGCTGGGTCTTGGCACAGCTGTAGGGTAGGTAGTGGTGTGGTCTTGCTGGGTCTTGGCACAGCTGTAGGGTAGGTAGTGGTGTGGTCTTGCTGGGTCTTGGCACAGCTGCAGGGTAGGTAGTGGTGTGGTCTTGCTGGGTCTTGGCACAGCTGTTGGGTAGGTAGTGGTGTGGTATTGCTGGGTCTTGACACAGCTGTTGGGTAGGTAGTGGTGTGGTCTTGCTGGGTCTTGACACAGCTGTTGGGTAGGAAGTGGTGTGGTCTTGCTGGGTCTTGACACAGCTGTAGGGTAGGTAGTGGTGTGGTCTTGCTGGGTCTTGGCACAGCTGTAGAGTAGGTAGTGGTGTGGTCTTGCTGGGTCTTGGCACAGCTGAAGGGTAGGTAGAGGTGTGGTCTTGCTGGGTCTTGACACAGCTGAAGGGTAGGTAGAGGTGTGGTCTTGCTGGGTCTTGACACAGCTGAAGGGTAGGTAGAGGTGTGGTCTTGCTGGGTCTTGACACAGCTGAAGGGTAGGTAGAGGTGTGGTCTTGCTGGGTCAAGGGACAGCTGAAGGTACTGACTGGTACAACCACTTTGAAGAAATTTTCTTGTGTGACTGTTACAACCAGTGTGAAAAACTTTTGTGTGAGTGGTACAATCACTGTGGAGAACTAATTATTTGTGTGACTGGTACAGCCACTGTGAAGATCTAATTACTTGTGTGACTCGTACAACCCCTGTGAAAAACTAATTACTTGTGTGACTCGTACAACCCCTGTGAAGAACTAATTACTTGTGTTACTGGTAAAACCACTGTGAAGAAATTATTACTTGTGCGACTGGTACAACCACTGTGAAGAACTTTTTTTGTGTCTGGTACAACCACTGTGGAGAACTTTTTTTGCGTGGCTGGTACAACCACTGTGAAGAACGTTTCTTGTGTGACTGGTACAACCACTGTTAAGAACGTTTCTTGTGTGACTGGTACAACCACTGTTAAGAACGTTTCTTGTGTGACTGGTACAACCACTGCGGAGAACTAATTACTTGTGACTGGTACAACCACTGTGGAGAACTAATTACTTGTGACTGTTACAACCACTGTGAAGAAAGTATTTCTTGTATGATTGGTACAACCACTGAAGAACTTATTGATCTCCACTCGGATGACTCTGAAAGAAAAGTATAAGGATGGAAATCTGATTCAATTTCATAAATCTTTACAGCCTGAACAGATTTAAAATTTGAAGTGATTGGCTTGTGGATTCGTATCAGTTTTTGGTATGACGAACAAACATTCTCAAAATTGAAGTATGTCAGGTTCAATTATCGCAAAAATTTATCTGCTGAGCATTTGAAGTCCATTGTGATAATTGGCTCCTCAAGACTGACATCTCAGTTCACCAATATTTTGAAATTAAAAACGAGTTCCAATATTCTTGTGCAAATTAATCTTTTGTCAGCTTTTCTTATCTGCGGTTCAGTAATTGATGATACTGTCAGAGTATTGGCTATGTTTGACATTTTTACTCATTATATAACATTTCTCAGTGTAAGCACAATAATGGTTCTTCGTAACTGTCACATTGCTCTTGTTATCAGTCATTTCATACTGATTACAAATCAAATTTATTCATTCATTTACATATATTTATAAGACCGATTTTTTTTTCTTATGCGCGAGAAAATGTGCAAAATATAAGATGTAACTCTCGTAGTGAAAAGTCTGGATATTCCTGCTATACTAACTCAGAGTATATTCCTGCTATACTAACTCAGAGTATATTCCTGCTATACTAACTCAGAGTATATTCCTGCTATACTAACTCAGAGTATATTCCTGCTATACTAACTCAGAGTATATTCCTGCTATACTAACTCAGAGTATATTCCTGCTATACTAACTCAGAGTATATTCCTGCTATACTAACTCAGAGTATATTCCTGCTATACTAACTCAGAGTATATTCCTGCTATACTAACTCAGAGTATATTCCTGCTATACTAACTCAGAGTATATTCCTGCTATACTAACTCAGAGTATATTCCTGCTATACTAACTCAGAGTATATTCCTGCTATACTAACTCAGAGTATATTCCTGCTATACTAACTCAGAGTATATTCCTGCTATACTAACTCAGAGTATATTCCTGCTATACTAACTCAGAGTATATTCCTGCTATACTAACTCAGAGTATATTCCTGCTATACTAACTCAGAGTATATTCCTGCTATACTAACTCAGAGTATATTCCTGCTATACTAACTCAGAGTATATTCCTGCTATACTAACTCAGAGTATATTCCTGCTATACTAACTCAGAGTATATTCCTGCTATACTAACTCAGAGTATATTCCTGCTATACTAACAGATTTTATATTCCATCTATACTAACTCAGAGTATATTCCTGCTATACTAACTCAGAGTATATTCCTGCTATACTAACTCAGAGTATATTCCTGCTATACTAACTCAGAGTATATTCCTGCTATACTAACTCAGAGTATATTCCTGCTATACTAACTCAGAGTATATTCCTGCTATACTAACTCAGAGTATATTCCTGCTATACTAACTCAGAGTATATTCCTGCTATACTAACTCAGAGTATATTCCTGCTATACTAACTCAGAGTATATTCCTGCTATACTAACTCAGAGTATATTTCTGCTATACTAACTCAGAGTATATTCCTGCTATACTAACTCAGAGTATATTCCTGCTATACTAACTCAGAGTATATTCCTGCTATACTAACTCAGAGTATATTCCTGCTATACTAACTCAGAGTATATTCCTGCTATACTAACTCAGAGTATATTCCTGCTATACTAACTCAGAGTATATTCCTGCTATACTAACTCAGAGTATATTCCTGCTATACTAACTCAGAGTATATTCCTGCTATACTAACTCAGAGTATATTCCTGCTATACTAACTCAGAGTATATTCCTGCTATACTAACTCAGAGTATATTCCTGCTATACTAACTCAGAGTATATTCCTGCTATACTAACTCAGAGTATATTCCTGCTATACTAACTCAGATATATATTTACATGATTATAATCCTTTTGCAGTGTAGTCACTGAATACATCAATGTTTACCTCGAGGAGTGTAAGAACATTTGAGGTTTGCAGTAATTTTCACATGAATGTCATCTCGTTAAAAGATGACATACAATCTCGATGATCCAAGTGTAGACGATCGGTTACAATCATAGTATTAACCAAACGAATTAATCAACAATTATGCATAAACCAGCAATGACATTTCGGGTAGTGAAGTTACAGAGTCGATGTAAACATAGAGGCCATTACTGTACACGGTAAGAGACATCTACACACTGTGGAAGAGTATGAAGGTTATAATATGTAAACAGATATTTAAGCACAGCACTTACCTGGACGAGCTGAATGCTTCATTAAGCAGGTGGTGATGGTGGTGTTGGTGGTGATGGTGGTGATGGTGGTGGTGGTGGCGGTGGTTTAACACTGGCCAACATTATGGCCCGGCTGTGGTAGTCGTTAATTGCATCATCTACATTGCAGTGCACTCATTAACGATCACTTTTTTTGCATTTTCATTAAACACTAAACATGTGTGGGTTTGTATTCACTTAACAATTTGTGAATGTTTATTTACTTATATCTATGTGGGTATTTATTCACTTACACCTGTGTCGGTGCGTATTCACTGAAACAAATGTTGATGTATATTCACTTAAGCATTTGTTGATATATATTCCCTTACAACTATGTTGGTGTATGTTCACTGACATCTATGTGGGAGTGTACTCCTTTACACCTATGTTGATATGTATTCACTGACACCTATAAGGGTGTGTATTCACTGAAACTTATGTGGGTCTGTATTGACACTTGTGTGGGTGTGTCTACACTTACGTGCTCAGAACATATCTCTGAAGGACACCTTCAGCTTGGACAAAGTCCGGGAGAGCACATTATTGACTCGAACACGGAAATGTCTGTCAGTTAAAAAGTTTTTGAGGAAGGATGGTAGATTGCCTCTGAGGCCTAAGAAGTGGGCTTTGGCCAAAATATTATACCTCCAAGTTGTGTCATATGCCTTCTCAAGGTCAAAAATATGGCAATAACTGAGTGGTTATTCGCAAAGGCATTACGAACATACGTATCCAAGCGTAGTAAGGGGTCTATGGTAGATCGGCCCTTACGAAAGCCATATTGACTAGTGGAGAGACTGTTGTGTGTCTCTAAATACCACATTAAACGTTGATTTACCAGACGTTCCATCACTTTGCAAACTGCACTAGTAAGAGCAATGGGACGATAGTGGGAGGCATCATGTCCCGTAGTACCCGGTTTGCGGAAAGGGAGAACAATGGTGGATTTCCACAGCTGGGGAAGAACTCCTGGTGACCAAATAAGAGTGAAGAGGTGTAAGAGGACTACAAGAGCTGACTGATGTAAATGTTGTAACATCTGAATATGAATGTCATCAGGCCCAGCTGCCGATGATCGGCAAGCTGAGAGTGTTGCCTCCAGTTCCTGAAGTGTAAAAGACACATTATACTTCTCTTCTCTGAGAGAAGAAAAGTCCAAGGGTACTAACTCTCTAGCAGACTTTGAGGAAAGGAACTAGGGGCATAGATGGAGCCCCCAGGAAATGCGGACCAGATGAGTGCCAATTTCAATGGCAACGTCAAGAGGGATTGCTACATCAACACCGGCGACCCGTAGAACAGGAGCCGGGTCAGGAGAGTATTTACCACTCAGTTTCCTCACTTTTTTCCAGACTGCACTCATAGAGGAAGCAGAGGTGAGTGTGGAAACATAATCTCTCCAGCAAGTGCGTATAGCATCACGGATGACACGGCGAGCAATCGCACGCTTCTGCTTAAAATCAAGAAGTCTCTCATCGGTTCTATTGTACCGGTACCTGCCCCATGCAGCACGTTTCAAACGTACTGCATAAGTACAAGCAGGAGACCACCAAGGCACGCACTTCTGAGAATGCCTGCCTGAGGTTTGGGGTATATAATGAGAAGCTGCGGTGAAAACTGACGTCGAGAAGAGGTGTAGGAGCTCATCACTGGAGGATGAAGAAGGAACCTCACTAAAAGCAGTGAGTTGCGAGTAAAGGTCCCAGTTTGCCCCATCAAATTACCAGCGAGGGCTACGGAAAGGTGGTCAATATGAAAGAGAAGTAAGAATGATTGGAAAATGATCGCTGTCATGTAAGTTCGGTAGGACAGACCAGGCGAAGTCTAGTGCAGTGGAGGAAGAGCAGACCAATAGATCGATGAAAGAGAGAGTATGAGTACGAGGATCAAAATGGGTGGGAGTACCCGTATTTAAAACATGGAGGGGGTGAGAGGCGAGAAAAGCCTCCAACTGGATGCCACGTGAGTCACAATGAGACCCCCCCCCAGAGGAAATGGTGGGCATTAAAATTGCCAAGTACCAGAAGTGATGGTGGTAAGGATGAAACAAGAAAGGCAAAATCTGGGCTAGAAAATGCTCGAGAAGGAGAGAGATATAAAGAACATATTGTAAACCACTTATTCAAGTGGATACGGGCTGCAGTGTAATGCAGCGAGGTATGGACAAATAGTTGACAGTACGGAATATCATTGCATAGAAGAAGGGCACTTTCATTAAAGGTCCCATCTGAGAAAGGATCCGAAGAATACAATAAATTATAGCCTGAGATAGGTTGGAAAACAGCTGAGTGTAATTTTGGTTCTTGTAAGCAAGCACCAACAGGGGAAAACCTGGAAAGCAACATCTGAAGCTCACACCGATTACCCCTGAGGCCGCGGATATTCCACTGTAAATAGACCATGATTGGCAATGAAGAAAATACCAGGAATTCGTAGGGAAGGGCACCTACGGACTAGAGGGGTTAGAAAAGTCAACGTGAGGAGGCAATGGAAGACGTTCAAGCAGTGAAGGAAAGGAGCGTTGCGAAGAATGGAGTTGTGGAGATGGAGGAGAGGGAAGAGAAGGAACAGGAGGTGGATCAGTGTCCATTGAAGGTTTAGTCTCTGCAATATATTCTGAAATGGCTTCAAGTGTTTCTGAATTGAAAGACGTATGGGAGACAATATTGGAGGTAGAAGGAGGAGGGTGAGCAAAGATTGGGACAGTAATGGACTGTACCAAAGTGAAGGGGGACGAAAGAGTGTAGGGGACTGGAGAAGAAGTGTGGGAGGGGACAGAAGAGGAAGAAAATTGGGAGGGGACGAGGGTGGAAGGCATAGTACGAGGAGGAGGGTGAACCACACTTGTAATAGAGCCAGAGAGAGGGGAAGAACTAGGCACAGAGACTGGAAAGGTAAAATGCGGAGGGGGAAGAAGGGAAGGAGGGGGCAAAGAAGATTTGAGCAATGGGGATTTTTTGGACTTCTGAGAAGTAGAGGGGCGATTGGTATAAGGTGTCGTACGAGGTCTTGTCGATACCAGGGCTTGTGAGGAAGGATGCGAAGATGTGAGAACAGACTGAGGTGTTGTAGGAGGGATGTCAGAGCCCAGGACAGCAAAAGAATTAGATACTGGAGTGGCTATGGGAGGGGTAACCACAGAGGAGGCTGCAGAAGATGGGACCCCAGAAGTGGGGGGACGTTTTGAAACACGAGAATAAGAAACACGGGGTAGTCTCCCTTGGATGTGGAGATGAGAAACTGCCATAGCATAAGGGAGACCTTCTGCCTTTTTGAGGCAACGGATTTTATGCTCATTTAAGTAGACCTAGCAATGGCGAGAGTACGAAGGGTGAGCCTCATGACAATTAAGGCAAGAGGGAGGTCGACTGCAAGATGTATTAGAATGGTCGTTGGCACCACAGACTGGGCATTCGGCTATAGATCTCCAATATTTCGCTGGGTGACCAAAACGCCAGCAATATCTACACTGTTGCGATGTAGGGATCACCTTTCGAACTTGTAACCGATGTCCCGCAACATAAACAGAGGACAGGAGTTCATGGCTGTCGAAAGTTAATCGGGCCACATTGCAAGGGTATTGTCTCTGCCCGCGGGCAGAAAGGACATAAGTGTCTACTTTGTGGATTGGGAGATCCTGGAGTTCCAGCTGTTCAAGGATGTCATTGCCACATGTCTGGATATTCTGTTGGACTATGGTATGTGGCAGAATGATAGTACCACTACAAGAATTGAGAAAAAGATGTTTTTCAATAGTGATAGGAGTAGTATCGATATGCTAAAGGAAAGAAAGATCATGAGCTTGGGTAGCATTCTGGATAGTGATGATGCACGTACAGCTCTTGAGAGCATGAAATGAAATATCTCTACCAACATGGCGCAGGAGTGCTTTGTCAATACTATGGTCGGAAAGATAGGCAGAAGAAGAAGTCGGTCTTAAAGTAAAGAATTTACTCCATTGTGTGGTCCGAAACTGAGCGCGGAGAGGGAGTGCATGACGTGTCGGTCTTTTCCGAGTAGAATGGGAAGGTAACGAAGTAACATCATCAGGAGATTGTCGCTGGCGTTTAGGAGTGGGACCGGAGTTGGTCCGACGTGAAACAGGCTGGTGATTCGAAAATTGCCGTACCGTAGAGGGAGAGGCCAGAAGCATAGTTAAAGTAGAGCAGAGGTCAGACAAATCGAAGGAGTCAGTCGAAACCCTGGTACCTGAAGCGGGGGAGGAAACAGCACCAGTAAGAGGTACAGGGGCATCAGGAGTGTCCGAAGAGTGGTCAAAAAACGAGGCAGGGTCAGAATGGGGTGCGGTATCAAGAAGGGGCCTGGGGGTAGTAGGTTCACAGACTGGGTTCTCCATGGTTAGGTTACTCCTTTTCTTTTTGTTTTTAAGAAAAAAAAGAAGAAAAGAAAAGAAAAAGAAAAAAAAGAAGAAAAAAAGGGGGGAGCGGGGAGGAATAGTTCCCAGGAGGAATGAAAAGGCCAGAAATCTCCCTCCACGCCCAACAGGACCTCAGCACCGCAAGTATCGCAGATGCAGCATGGAACCTGTGCCATACTCTACCCTTCATGCCAGTAAACCAGCAATCCGGGATAGCAACCTCACATCCGCCGAGCTACCTTTGTGGACAAAAGAGAGGGCGGCCGGATATCCACCACAAAGCATACCTCTTTCGGCCACCACCCCCGGAATCCGAAAGATGGCTTCCAGAGATACACCTGTCGCCCGAAAGACACCCAAAGCCACTCTTCGGGATACCGGAGAGGGATCAGGACATCCCCAGGCGATCCAGATTCCAAAGCAAACTACGCCACTGCGAAGAACCTCAACGGAATGAGATGGACCCCGGTACCCTTTCCCCTACCTAGGAAGTAGCACGCCTGTGGGAAAAATCCCAAAGGCCAAAAAGAGGAATGGCAAAAGGGAGGGGTGGGGAGGAGGAAGAAAGGAAAAAGGGGAGGATGAAGAGGATGGGATAGGGAAGGGGGAATTGGGGGGTAATTAGGTTCACTCTGAGGAAGGAGACCGACAGGTCTAATTCCTCAGACCAAGAGCCTCTTCACCACGCCAAGGAGCCACCCTTGAAGAGGTCGTACAACCTGAGACTCATCCAACATGAGACTCGTCCAACCCGAGTCTCGTGCAACCTGAGACCTGCCCAGCCTGAGAGTGGCGCCGACCCTGGCATTGGGCTGGAACAACAGATGTGCCAACCTACTGGTGTGTGACAGTTCATGTGTCTAGTCACTACTACCGATGTTATAGGTTATACGAAATGATAAAAAATAAGCTTAGTTTCGCTTCATAAGAAGCAACAGCTTTTACAGTAGTGTCCAAATTAAATGGACAGTGATGAAATAAGATATTTATTTGGAAAATTAATGTTTATTTTAAAAATACATGGCAATGATATGACAGATAATTGATTTAATAAGAGATATGACTTCCCTTGGCTTTCACGTTTTGATTTAATAGGAGATATGATTACCCTTTGTTACACGCTTTGACACAGAGTCCACCAATGTTGAACACATTTTGGCAAGTTCTTCGTCATGGTACCAGCTCCTAATAACAGCGGCAATCGGCTTCTCCACAGTTGAACAGTCCTATTTCGCGAGCCTGCGTTTGGTTATTGCCCACAGATTCTCAACTGGGTTCAGGTCGAGAGAGTTTCCAGGCTAATTTACAGGAAATGTGGCTTGGAACAAGATCCTGTTGAAAAAATGCCTTCTCCATCAGGAAAGTCTCTTTCCACAATGGGAAGCAAATGAGTTGCCAGGATTGCCTTGTATTTGTCACTGTTCATCGTTCCCTCAACAATAGCAAGCAGCCCAGGGTCTTTAGCAGTAAACCTACTCCAAAACTTTCTTGTAGGTGGGCGTTTTGGCACTTGATCAATGTGTCCATTTCGAAGAGGTTCGTCTTTGCTTCGTCTCACTATCATTGATCTGTACCCATGTACTTCAAAATGTGTCTCATCTAAAAAATAACTTCAATTATCTATCATCTATCCTTTATGATCAAGTGCCCTCTGCAGCCTTTTTTTATCCTTTTGTTCTGGTTCATAGCAGCAGTCAATAGCTGTTTCTTTACTGGTTTTCTGGCAGTACTGCCAACTTCAAGGTGCCTTCGTCAAACAGTTGAAGAATCATGATGAAGCTCATGGAACAGGGAGAGAGTGACTTAGTATCGACCAGTGAAGAGGCGGGGCCAGAAGCTATGACTCAACCCCTGCAACCACATATAGATGAGTATTATAGAACCACTACCACACACTGTACAACCACTACCACCCAATGTTCAGTCAGCACACACTGTACAGCTGGTATCACACACTGCACAACCACTACCTCACACTGTACAACAACTCTCTACACCATTATTTGCTGTCACCCCTCTTCTACCATTTGCTAGTATCTACCTTTGCCTCCCTTGTAACTTGTTTCATCACCTCCTCCAACACTTGCACTTCCTACCTAATACTTGCTACCAGTGTCTCCACAACCACATGTTTCAACACCTCCACTATTTTGGGAATGTTGATATCAGAGAATCTCACCTTCAAAGACAACTATAGTGTCACTATCACATCTGCGAAGAAAATGATAGGACGGATAAACAGAACTTTCATAACAAGAAATGCCAAACCAATGATCCTTTTTAACTCACTTGTTCTCTCTAGGCTGGAACACTACTTTACACTATCAGCTTTGTTCAGACCTAGTGAATGTACAGAGAACCTTCAAGTCACGTGTAAGTTGAGTCAAGCACTTTCCTTACTGGGAAAGTTTGGGGTTTCTTCACCTGTCCTCCTTGGAACGCAGGTAAGAGACTTACATCATTATCTACACCTAAAAATGTATTAGAAAGACTGGTCCCAAATCTGCACATATAAATCACTCACTAAGGAAGCAAAAGACTAGGGAGACGGTGCAACATACCAAGTGTAAACAGAGGTGCCATGAGTATACTAGGAGAAAGTACATTAAGCGTCTGGGGTCGAAGACTGTTCAACAGCCTCCCACCCTAGCTGCCTTCAAGAGGGAACTGGACAGATATCTAAAATCAATACCAGATCAGCCGGGCTGCGGTTCATACATTGGATTATGTACGACCAGCAGTAACAGCCTGGTTGATCAGGCCCTAATCCACTGGGAGGCCTGGTCAAGAGCTGGGCTGCGGGAGCGTTGACCCCCGAATCGACCTCCAGGTAACGCTTGCTACCACTGTCTCCACTACCACTTGCTACCACAACATAATGAATGACACCTCCATTCAGTATAATTAACTTAATTTAGATAAAATCCTATGCTACTGCACAAATGTAACACGAGTACACATGCAAAACAACCACTTATGAAAATATTGTGAACATCCCAGCGCTTTCCGAAGTTCTCACAATATCAGTGAGAGAAATCACGAAATCGCTTGGATGTTCACTATTTTTTTCAGTGTTGTTTTGCATATTGTGATATCACACGTTTAATGTTGTCTTATTGTATGAGAACATATTTATATTCAGAAATGTACCTTATAGGAATATTGTTAAGATATACAAGGAGCAACATTAAGATATATCAGCAGCAAGATTGTGAAGATACACCAGTAACAACATTGTTAAGATTTACCAGTAACAACATTGTTAAGATATACCAGTAACAACATTGTTAAGATTTACCAGCAACATTGTTAAGATATACCAGCAACATTGTTAAGATACACCAGCAACATTGTTAAGATACACCAGCAACATTGTTAAGATACACCAGCAACATTGTTAAGATATACCAACAACATTATTTAGATATACCATCAACATAGTTAAGATATACCAGCAACATTGTTAAGATATACTAACAATATTTCTATGATATACCAGCAACATTGTTAAGATATACCAGCAACATTGTTAAGATATACCAGCAACATTGTTAAGATATACCATCAACATAGTTAAAATATACCAGCAACATTGTTAAGATATACTAACAATATTTCTATGATATACCAGCAACATTGTTAAGATATACCAGCAACATTGTTAAGATATTCCAGCAACATTGTTAAGATATACCAGCAACACTCTTAAGATATACCAGGAACATTATTAAGATATACAAGCAACATTTTTAAGATATACCAGCAACATTGTTAAGATATAACAGCAACATCATTAAGATATACCAGCAACATTGTTAAGATATACCAGCAACATAGCTAAGATATACCAGCAACATTGTTAAGATATACTAACAATATTACTAAGATATACCAGCAACATTGTTAAGATATACCAGCAACATTGTTAAGATATACCAGCAACATTGTTAAGATATACCAGGAACATTGTTAAGATATACCAGCAACATTGTTAAGATATACCAGCAACATTGGTAAGACATACTAGCAATATTACTAAGATATACCAGCAACATTGTTAAGATAGACCAGCAACATTATTAAGATATACCAGCAACATTTTTAAGATATACCAACAACATTGTTAAGATATACCAACAACATTGTTAAGATATACTAGCAACATTGTTAAGATATACCAGCAACATTGTTAAGATATACCAGCAACATTGTTAAGATATACCAGCAACATTATTAAGATATACCAGCAACATTATTAAGATATACCAGCAATATTGTTAAGATATACCAGCAATGTTATTAAGATATACCAGCAACATTGTTAAGATATACCAGCAACATTGTTAAGATATACCAGCAACTATCGTAGGGGTTCTTAAAAGGAGATATCGAGGGTTGAAGGTAGACACACTTGTTGGATGGTAGCGACATATTGTCAGACTGTGATGATGGAAAATGGAGCCCAGCCTCTGCCTGTCCTAGCCTGTGTCAAACGCCGACTGAGAGGGAGGCAGAGGTACGAACGTACACATGCGCATCCAGTGACGTCACACAAACAGTCACAGGCCTAGGGATCGCCTATCTAAAAGCATATGGATGATACTGATATGCTATACAACACAGGGATCAGCAACTATGCTGACACAACATTGTTAAGATATACCAGCAACATTGTTAAGATATACCAGCAACGTTGTTAAGATATACCAGCAACATGAATAAGATATACCAGCAACATTGTTAAGATATACCAGCAACATTGTTAAGATATACCAGCAACATTATTAAGATATACCAGCAACATTGTTAAGATATACCAGCAACACTGTTAAGATATACCAGCAACATTGTTAAGATATACCAGGAACATTGTTAAGATATACCAGCAACATTGTTAAGATATACCAGCAACACTGTTAAGATATACCAGCAACACTGTTAAGATATACCAGCAACATTGTTAAGATATACCAGCAACATTGTTAAGATATACCAGGAACATTGTTAAGATATACCAGCAACATTGTTTAGATATACCAGCAACATTGTTAAGATATACCAGGAACATTGTTAAGATATACCAGCAACATTGTTAAGCATTGTTAAACATTTATAAGTGGCACAACTAATGAAGACAAAGTAATGACCTTGATTTATAAATTAACGTAAAGTCCTTGAGCCAAAAAAAAAAAAAAAACAAAATGACCTATATAATGAAACGTCATTTTTCGACGTAAGCCATAAAATAAATGTCTTGGATGGACGTGACTGATATAGAGCATCATATTTCGAGGTAACCCCACGTATTTAGTGTAATATTTCGAAGTGACCCATATATTTTACATCATACGCAATCGTCCCACTTCCGCTGGGTTTTATTACACCATAAATATGTAATTTGAGTGCCGGTGAAGCTTCAAAGGCAAGGACTACTATGGCAATGGACCTGGAGACCTCATAAATGCAATACTCTTTGCAGTCATGCGATCGCTATGCGCCAGGTGTCCTTCACGCCGCTCTAATTGCACCAGCCACACACAGAATTTTAAGCAAAGTGATCAATTTCTTTTCGCATTTAATTTTGAGTTTTATCAGCTTGTCACAAGTAAGACAGTTTTGATTGGCTGGAATGTGATTGATGGTGCCTTTTAATGTAAGGTGACGTGTCAGGGTATCGGTATCAGTGATATTTGTAACGCTAATTACTGAATATTTCTTAATTGATTGGGTTTGCCAGCATGTGATGCTGAAAACTTATATTTCTAATTGATACCTTTACTGTTAAGATATTTAATGTGGCTGTAATTCGTATAAGTAGTTTTTTAATATTTCAATAATGTTTTCTTTATTATTATATTTATACAAAAACTCGGACATAGGAGAGAGAAGCTCATGATGACGTTACGGTCCGTCTGGACAATTTACAAGCTGCGCTAACACACGAAGGTGACGGAGCCAATATACAGCCTCTCCTCATTTAACGACGAAGTCCCGTTCCTAAGACCACGTCGTTAAACGAATTCGTCGTTAAGTGAGGAGCATACTATAATGGTAGTGAGTTTGAGTTAACCATATCTGATATTGTTTTAATGTCACCTTTGCACCATTCATAACATTTCTGGTATATTTTTAAATGTTTATACATCAGTGTACTGTATATTGAAATAAACTGAATAAAGCTATGAATACTGGTCAGAGAGCCCGTCATAAGTCTGAGGCGTCGGTAAACAAGTACGTCGCTATGTGAGGAGAGGTTGGGTATGGAAGAGGGGGGACAGGAAGAGAAAGAGAGGAAGAAGGAACATTGTTTTTACAATTTTACTTAATTGTAATTAATGTACAATAGATCTTGATAGTTTGTCATTTAATGTGAAAGCAAAATAAATAATAGGTTATTTAGTATGACGAACACAGGTGTATAATGGTCTGCACACCTTGTTATATTGGGATAAATAGTGGAACAAGACGAACACAGGTGTATAATGGTCTGCACACCTTGTTATATTGGGATAAATAGTGGAACAAGACGAACACAGGTGTATAATGGTCTGCACACCTTGTTATATTGGGATAAATAGTGGAACAAGACGAACACAGGTGTATAATGGTCTGCACACCTTGTTATATTGGGATAAATAGTGGAACAAGACGAACACAGGTGTATAATGGTCTGCACACCTTGTTATATTGGGATAAATAGTGGAACAAGACGAACACAGGTGTATAATGGTCTGCACACCTTGTTATATTGGGATAAATAGTGGAACAAGACGAACACAGGTGTATAATGGTCTGCACACCTTGTTATATTGGGATAAATAGTGGAACAAGACGAACACAGGTGTATAATGGTCTGCACACCTTGTTATATTGGGATAAATAGTGGAACAAGACGAACACAGGTGTATAATGGTCTGCACACCTTGTTATATTGGGATAAATAGTGGAACAAGACGAACACAGGTGTATAATGGTCTGCACACCTTGTTATATTGGGATAAATAGTGGAACAAGACGAACACAGGTGTATAATGGTCTGCACACCTTGTTATATTGGGATAAATAGTGGAACAAGACGAACACAGGTGTATAATGGTCTGCACACCTTGTTATATTGGGATAAATAGTGGAACAAGACGAACACAGGTGTATAATGGTCTGCACACCTTGTTATATTGGGATAAATAGTGGAACAAGACGAACACAGGTGTATAATGGTCTGCACACCTTGTTATATTGGGATAAATAGTGGAACAAGACGAACACAGGTGTATAATGGTCTGCACACCTTGTTATATTGGGATAAATAGTGGAACAAGACGAACACAGGTGTATAATGGTCTGCACACCTTGTTATATTGGGATAAATAGTGGAACAAGACGAACACAGGTGTATAATGGTCTGCACACCTTGTTATATTGGGATAAATAGTGGAACAAGACGAACACAGGTGTATAATGGTCTGCACACCTTGTTATATTGGGATAAATAGTGGAACAAGACGAACACAGGTGTATAATGGTCTGCACACCTTGTTATATTGGGATAAATAGTGGAACAAGACGAACACAGGTGTATAATGGTCTGCACACCTTGTTATATTGGGATAAATAGTGGAACAAGACGAACACAGGTGTATAATGGTCTGCACACCTTGTTATATTGGGATAAATAGTGGAACAAGACGAACACAGGTGTATAATGGTCTGCACACCTTGTTATATTGGGATAAATAGTGGAACAAGACGAACACAGGTGTATAATGGTCTGCACACCTTGTTATATTGGGATAAATAGTGGAACAAGACGAACACAGGTGTATAATGGTCTGCACACCTTGTTATATTGGGATAAATAGTGGAACAAGACGAACACAGGTGTATAATGGTCTGCACACCTTGTTATATTGGGATAAATAGTGGAACAAGACGAACACAGGTGTATAATGGTCTGCACACCTTGTTATATTGGGATAAATAGTGGAACAAGACGAACACAGGTGTATAATGGTCTGCACACCTTGTTATATTGGGATAAATAGTGGAACAAGTGGGATAAATAGTGGAACAAGACGAACACAGGTGTATAATGGTCTGCACACCTTGTTATATTGGGATAAATAGTGGAACAAGACGAACACAGGTGTATAATGGTGTGCACACCTTGTTATATTGGGATAAATAGTGGAACAAGACGAACACAGGTGTATAATGGTCTGCACACCTTGTTATATTGGGATAAATAGTGGAACAAGACGAACACAGGTGTATAATGGTGTGCACACCTTGTTATATTGGGATAAATAGTGGAACAAGACGAACACAGGTGTATAATGGTCTGCACACCTTGTTATATTGGGATAAATAGTGGAACAAGACGAACACAGGTGTATAATGGTCTGCACACCTTGTTATATTGGGATAAATAGTGGAACAAGACGAACACAGGTGTATAATGGTCTGCACACCTTGTTATATTGGGATAAATAGTGGAACAAGACGAACACAGGTGTATAATGGTCTGCACACCTTGTTATATTGGGATAAATAGTGGAACAAGACGAACACAGGTGTATAATGGTGTGCACACCTTGTTATATTGGGATAAATAGTGGAACAAGACGAACACAGGTGTATAATGGTGTGCACACCTTGTTATATTGGGATAAATAGTGGAACAAGACGAACACAGGTGTATAATGGTGTGCACACCTTGTTATATTGGGATAAATAGTGGAACAAGACGAACACAGGTGTATAATGGTCTGCACACCTTGTTATATTGGGATAAATAGTGGAACAAGACGAACACAGGTGTATAATGGTCTGCACACCTTGTTATATTGGGATAAATAGTGGAACAAGACGAACACAGGTGTATAATGGTCTGCACACCTTGTTATATTGGGATAAATAGTGGAACAAGACGAACACAGGTGTATAATGGTCTGCACACCTTGTTATATTGGGATAAAAAAAAAGTCTTGGATGGACGTGACTGATATAGAGCATCATATTTCGAGGTAACCCCACGTATTTAGTGTAATATTTCGAAGTGACCCATATATTTTACATCATACGCAATCGTCCCACTTCCGCTGGGTTTTATTACACCATAAATATGTAATTTGAGTGCCGGTGAAGCTTCAAAGGCAAGGACTACTATGGCAATGGACCTGGAGACCTCATAAATGCAATACTCTTTGCAGTCATGCGATCGCTATGCGCCAGGTGTCCTTCACGCCGCTCTAATTGCACCAGCCACACACAGAATTTTAAGCAAAGTGATCAATTTCTTTTCGCATTTAATTTTGAGTTTTATCAGCTTGTCACAAGTAAGACAGTTTTGATTGGCTGGAATGTGATTGATGGTGCCTTTTAATGTAAGGTGACGTGTCAGGGTATCGGTATCAGTGATATTTGTAACGCTAATTACTGAATATTTCTTAATTGATTGGGTTTGCCAGCATGTGATGCTGAAAACTTATATTTCTAATTGATACCTTTACTGTTAAGATATTTAATGTGGCTGTAATTCGTATAAGTAGTTTTTTAATATTTCAATAATGTTTTCTTTATTATTATATTTATACAAAAACTCGGACATAGGAGAGAGAAGCTCATGATGACGTTACGGTCCGTCTGGACAATTTACAAGCTGCGCTAACACACGAAGGTGACGGAGCCAATATACAGCCTCTCCTCATTTAACGACGAAGTCCCGTTCCTAAGACCACGTCGTTAAACGAATTCGTCGTTAAGTGAGGAGCATACTATAATGGTAGTGAGTTTGAGTTAACCATATCTGATATTGTTTTAATGTCACCTATGCACCATTCATAACATTTCTGGTATATTTTTAAATGTTTATACATCAGTGTACTGTATATTGAAATAAACTGAATAAAGCTATGAATACTGGTCAGAGAGCCCGTCATAAGTCTGAGGCGTCGGTAAACAAGTACGTCGCTATGTGAGGAGAGGTTGGGTATGGAAGAGGGGGGACAGGAAGAGAAAGAGAGGAAGAAGGAACATTGTTTTTACAATTTTACTTAATTGTAATTAATGTACAATAGATCTTGATAGTTTGTCATTTAATGTGAAAGCAAAATAAATAATAGGTTATTTAGTATGACGAACACAGGTGTATAATGGTGTGCACACCTTGTTATATTGGGATAAATAGTGGAACAAGACGAACACAGGTGTATAATGGTCTGCACACCTTGTTATATTGGGATAAATAGTGGAACAAGACGAACACAGGTGTATAATGGTCTGCACACCTTGTTATATTGGGATAAATAGTGGAACAAGACGAACACAGGTGTATAATGGTCTGCACACCTTGTTATATTGGGATAAATAGTGGAACAAGACGAACACAGGTGTATAATGGTCTGCACACCTTGTTATATTGGGATAAATAGTGGAACAAGACGAACACAGGTGTATAATGGTCTGCACACCTTGTTATATTGGGATAAATAGTGGAACAAGACGAACACAGGTGTATAATGGTGTGCACACCTTGTTATATTGGGATAAATAGTGGAACAAGACGAACACAGGTGTATAATGGTGTGCACACCTTGTTATATTGGGATAAATAGTGGAACAAGACGAAGACAGGTGTATAATGGTCTGCACACCTTGTTATATTGGGATAAATAGTGGAACAAGACGAACACAGGTGTATAATGGTCTGCACACCTTGTTATATTGGGATAAATAGTGGAACAAGACGAAGACAGGTGTATAATGGTGTGCACACCTTGTTATATTGGGATAAATAGTGGAACAAGACGAACACAGGTGTATAATGGTCTGCACACCTTGTTATATTGGGATAAATAGTGGAACAAGACGAAGACAGGTGTATAATGGTGTGCACACCTTGTTATATTGGGATAAATAGTGGAACAAGACGAACACAGGTGTATAATGGTCTGCACACCTTGTTATATTGGGATAAATAGTGGAACAAGACGAACACAGGTGTATAATGGTGTGCACACCTTGTTATATTGGGATAAATAGTGGAACAAGACGAACACAGGTGTATAATGGTCTGCACACCTTGTTATATTGGGATAAATAGTGGAACAAGACGAACACAGGTGTATAATGGTCTGCACACCTTGTTATATTGGGATAAATAGTGGAACAAGAAGAACACAAGTGTATAATGGTCTGCACACCTTGTTATATTGGGATAAATAGTGGAACAAGACGAACACAGGTGTATAATGGTGTGCACACCTTGTTATATTGGGATAAATAGTGGAACAAGACGAACACAGGTGTATAATGGTCTGCACACCTTGTTATATTGGGATAAATAGTGGAACAAGACGAACACAGGTGTATAATGGTCTGCACACCTTGTTATATTGGGATAAATAGTGGAACAAGACGAACACAGGTGTATAATGGTGTGCACACCTTGTTATATTGGGATAAATAGTGGAACAAGACAAACACAGGTGTATAATGGTCTGCACACCTTGTTATATTGGGATAAATAGTGGAACAAGACGAACACAGGTGTATAATGGTGTGCACACCTTGTTATATTGGGATAAATAGTGGAACAAGACGAACACAGGTGTATAATGGTCTGCACACCTTGTTATATTGGGATAAATAGTGGAACAAGACAAACACAGGTGTATAATGGTCTGCACACCTTGTTATATTGGGATAAATAGTGGAACAAGACGAACACAGGTGTATAATGGTGTGCACACCTTGTTATATTGGGATAAATAGTGGAACAAGACGAACACAGGTGTATAATGGTCTGCACACCTTGTTATATTGGGATAAATAGTGGAACAAGACGAACAAAGGTGTATAATGGTCTGCACACCTTGTTATATTGGGATAAATAGTGGAACAAGACGAACACAGGTGTATAATGGTCTGCACACCTTGTTATATTGGGATAAATAGTGGAACAAGACGAACACAGGTGTATAATGGTCTGCACACCTTGTTATATTGGGATAAATAGTGGAACAAGACGAACACAGGTGTATAATGGTCTGCACACCTTGTTATATTGGGATAAATAGTGGAACAAGACGAACACTGCACACCTTGTTATATTGGGATAAATAGTGGAACAAGACGAACACAGGTGTATAATGGTCTGCACACCTTGTTATATTGGGATAAATAGTGGAACAAGACGAACACAGGTGTATAATGGTGTGCACACCTTGTTATATTGGGATAAATAGTGGAACAAGACGAACACAGGTGTATAATGGTCTGCACACCTTGTTATATTGGGATAAATAGTGGAACAAGACGAACACAGGTGTATAATGGTCTGCACACCTTGTTATATTGGGATAAATAGTGGAACAAGACGAACACAGGTGTATAATGGTCTGCACACCTTGTTATATTGGGATAAATAGTGGAACAAGACGAACACAGGTGTATAATGGTGTGCACACCTTGTTATATTGGGATAAATAGTGGAACAAGACGAACACAGGTGTATAATGGTCTGCACACCTTGTTATATTGGGATAAATAGTGGAACAAGACGAACACAGGTGTATAATGGTCTGCACACCTTGTTATATTGGGATAAATAGTGGAACAAGACGAACACAGGTGTATAATGGTCTGCACACCTTGTTATATTGGGATAAATAGTGGAACAAGACGAACACAGGTGTATAATGGTCTGCACACCTTGTTATATTGGGATAAATAGTGGAACAAGACGAACACAGGTGTATAATGGTGTGCACACCTTGTTATATTGGGATAAATAGTGGAACAAGACGAACACAGGTGTATAATGGTCTGCACACCTTGTTATATTGGGATAAATAGTGGAACAAGACGAACACAGGTGTATAATGGTCTGCACACCTTGTTATATTGGGATAAATAGTGGAACAAGACGAACACAGGTGTATAATGGTGTGCACACCTTGTTATATTGGGATAAATAGTGGAACAAGACGAACACAGGTGTATAATGGTCTGCACACCTTGTTATATTGGGATAAATAGTGGAACAAGACGAACACAGGTGTATAATGGTCTGCACACCTTGTTATATTGGGATAAATAGTGGAACAAGACGAACACAGGTGTATAATGGTCTGCACACCTTGTTATATTGGGATAAATAGTGGAACAAGACGAACACAGGTGTATAATGGTCTGCACACCTTGTTATATTGGGATAAATAGTGGAACAAGACGAACACAGGTGTATAATGGTCTGCACACCTTGTTATATTGGGATAAATAGTGGAACAAGACGAACACAGGTGTATAATGGTCTGCACACCTTGTTATATGCAAATAGTGGAACAAGACGAACACAGGTGTATAATGGTCTGCACACCTTGTTATATTGGGATAAATAGTGGAACAAGACGAACACAGGTGTATAATGGTGTGCACACCTTGTTATATTGGGATAAATAGTGGAACAAGACGAACACAGGTGTATAATGGTCTGCACACCTTGTTATATTGGGATAAATAGTGGAACAAGACGAACACAGGTGTATAATGGTGTGCACACCTTGTTATATTGGGATAAATAGTGGAACAAGACGAACACAGGTGTATAATGGTCTGCACACCTTGTTATATTGGGATAAATAGTGGAACAAGACGAACACAGGTGTATAATTGTCTGCACACCTTGTTATATTGGGATAAATAGTGGAACAAGACGAACACAGGTGTATAATGGTCTGCACACCTTGTTATATTGGGATAAATAGTGGAACAAGACGAACACAGGTGTATAATGGTCTGCACACCTTGTTATATTGGGATAAATAGTGGAACAAGACGAACACAGGTGTATAATGGTCTGCACACCTTGTTATATTGGGATAAATAGTGGAACAAGACGAACACAGGTGTATAATGGTCTGCACACCTTGTTATATTGGGATAAATAGTGGAACAAGACGAACACAGGTGTATAATGGTGTGCACACCTTGTTATATTGGGATAAATAGTGGAACAAGACGAACACAGGTGTATAATGGTGTGCACACCTTGTTATATTGGGATAAATAGTGGAACAAGACGAACACAGGTGTATAATGGTCTGCACACCTTGTTATATTGGGATAAATAGTGGAACAAGACGAACACAGGTGTATAATGGTCTGCACACCTTGTTATATTGGGATAAATAGTGGAACAAGACGAACACAGGTGTATAATGGTCTGCACACCTTGTTATATTGGGATAAATAGTGGAACAAGACGAACACAGGTGTATAATGGTCTGCACACCTTGTTATATTGGGATAAATAGTGGAACAAGACGAACACAGGTGTATAATGGTCTGCACACCTTGTTATATTGGGATAAAAAAAAAGTCTTGGATGGACGTGACTGATATAGAGCATCATATTTCGAGGTAACCCCACGTATTTAGTGTAATATTTCGAAGTGACCCATATATTTTACATCATACGCAATCGTCCCACTTCCGCTGGGTTTTATTACACCATAAATATGTAATTTGAGTGCCGGTGAAGCTTCAAAGGCAAGGACTACTATGGCAATGGACCTGGAGACCTCATAAATGCAATACTCTTTGCAGTCATGCGATCGCTATGCGCCAGGTGTCCTTCACGCCGCTCTAATTGCACCAGCCACACACAGAATTTTAAGCAAAGTGATCAATTTCTTTTCGCATTTAATTTTGAGTTTTATCAGCTTGTCACAAGTAAGACAGTTTTGATTGGCTGGAATGTGATTGATGGTGCCTTTTAATGTAAGGTGACGTGTCAGGGTATCGGTATCAGTGATATTTGTAACGCTAATTACTGAATATTTCTTAATTGATTGGGTTTGCCAGCATGTGATGCTGAAAACTTATATTTCTAATTGATACCTTTACTGTTAAGATATTTAATGTGGCTGTAATTCGTATAAGTAGTTTTTTAATATTTCAATAATGTTTTCTTTATTATTATATTTATACAAAAACTCGGACATAGGAGAGAGAAGCTCATGATGACGTTACGGTCCGTCTGGACAATTTACAAGCTGCGCTAACACACGAAGGTGACGGAGCCAATATACAGCCTCTCCTCATTTAACGACGAAGTCCCGTTCCTAAGACCACGTCGTTAAACGAATTCGTCGTTAAGTGAGGAGCATACTATAATGGTAGTGAGTTTGAGTTAACCATATCTGATATTGTTTTAATGTCACCTATGCACCATTCATAACATTTCTGGTATATTTTTAAATGTTTATACATCAGTGTACTGTATATTGAAATAAACTGAATAAAGCTATGAATACTGGTCAGAGAGCCCGTCATAAGTCTGAGGCGTCGGTAAACAAGTACGTCGCTATGTGAGGAGAGGTTGGGTATGGAAGAGGGGGGACAGGAAGAGAAAGAGAGGAAGAAGGAACATTGTTTTTACAATTTTACTTAATTGTAATTAATGTACAATAGATCTTGATAGTTTGTCATTTAATGTGAAAGCAAAATAAATAATAGGTTATTTAGTATGACGAACACAGGTGTATAATGGTGTGCACACCTTGTTATATTGGGATAAATAGTGGAACAAGACGAACACAGGTGTATAATGGTCTGCACACCTTGTTATATTGGGATAAATAGTGGAACAAGACGAACACAGGTGTATAATGGTCTGCACACCTTGTTATATTGGGATAAATAGTGGAACAAGACGAACACAGGTGTATAATGGTCTGCACACCTTGTTATATTGGGATAAATAGTGGAACAAGACGAACACAGGTGTATAATGGTCTGCACACCTTGTTATATTGGGATAAATAGTGGAACAAGACGAACACAGGTGTATAATGGTCTGCACACCTTGTTATATTGGGATAAATAGTGGAACAAGACGAACACAGGTGTATAATGGTGTGCACACCTTGTTATATTGGGATAAATAGTGGAACAAGACGAACACAGGTGTATAATGGTGTGCACACCTTGTTATATTGGGATAAATAGTGGAACAAGACGAAGACAGGTGTATAATGGTCTGCACACCTTGTTATATTGGGATAAATAGTGGAACAAGACGAACACAGGTGTATAATGGTCTGCACACCTTGTTATATTGGGATAAATAGTGGAACAAGACGAAGACAGGTGTATAATGGTGTGCACACCTTGTTATATTGGGATAAATAGTGGAACAAGACGAACACAGGTGTATAATGGTCTGCACACCTTGTTATATTGGGATAAATAGTGGAACAAGACGAAGACAGGTGTATAATGGTGTGCACACCTTGTTATATTGGGATAAATAGTGGAACAAGACGAACACAGGTGTATAATGGTCTGCACACCTTGTTATATTGGGATAAATAGTGGAACAAGACGAACACAGGTGTATAATGGTGTGCACACCTTGTTATATTGGGATAAATAGTGGAACAAGACGAACACAGGTGTATAATGGTCTGCACACCTTGTTATATTGGGATAAATAGTGGAACAAGACGAACACAGGTGTATAATGGTCTGCACACCTTGTTATATTGGGATAAATAGTGGAACAAGAAGAACACAAGTGTATAATGGTCTGCACACCTTGTTATATTGGGATAAATAGTGGAACAAGACGAACACAGGTGTATAATGGTGTGCACACCTTGTTATATTGGGATAAATAGTGGAACAAGACGAACACAGGTGTATAATGGTCTGCACACCTTGTTATATTGGGATAAATAGTGGAACAAGACGAACACAGGTGTATAATGGTCTGCACACCTTGTTATATTGGGATAAATAGTGGAACAAGACGAACACAGGTGTATAATGGTGTGCACACCTTGTTATATTGGGATAAATAGTGGAACAAGACAAACACAGGTGTATAATGGTCTGCACACCTTGTTATATTGGGATAAATAGTGGAACAAGACGAACACAGGTGTATAATGGTGTGCACACCTTGTTATATTGGGATAAATAGTGGAACAAGACGAACACAGGTGTATAATGGTCTGCACACCTTGTTATATTGGGATAAATAGTGGAACAAGACAAACACAGGTGTATAATGGTCTGCACACCTTGTTATATTGGGATAAATAGTGGAACAAGACGAACACAGGTGTATAATGGTGTGCACACCTTGTTATATTGGGATAAATAGTGGAACAAGACGAACACAGGTGTATAATGGTCTGCACACCTTGTTATATTGGGATAAATAGTGGAACAAGACGAACACAGGTGTATAATGGTCTGCACACCTTGTTATATTGGGATAAATAGTGGAACAAGACAAACACAGGTGTATAATGGTCTGCACACCTTGTTATATTGGGATAAATAGTGGAACAAGACGAACACAGGTGTATAATGGTCTGCACACCTTGTTATATTGGGATAAATAGTGGAACAAGACGAACACAGGTGTATAATGGTCTGCACACCTTGTTATATTGGGATAAATAGTGGAACAAGACGAACACAGGTGTATAATGGTCTGCACACCTTGTTATATTGGGATAAATAGTGGAACAAGACGAACACAGGTGTATAATGGTGTGCACACCTTGTTATATTGGGATAAATAGTGGAACAAGACGAACACAGGTGTATAATGGTGTGCACACCTTGTTATATTGGGATAAATAGTGGAACAAGACGAACACAGGTGTATAATGGTGTGCACACCTTGTTATATTGGGATAAATAGTGGAACAAGACGAACACAGGTGTATAATGGTCTGCACACCTTGTTATATTGGGATAAATAGTGGAACAAGACGAACACAGGTGTATAATGGTGTGCACACCTTGTTATATTGGGATAAATAGTGGAACAAGACGAACACAGGTGTATAATGGTGTGCACACCTTGTTATATTGGGATAAATAGTGGAACAAGACGAACACAGGTGTATAATGGTCTGCACACCTTGTTATATTGGGATAAATAGTGGAACAAGACGAACACAGGTGTATAATGGTCTGCACACCTTGTTATATTGGGATAAATAGTGGAACAAGACGAACACAGGTGTATAATGGTCTGCACACCTTGTTATATTGGGATAAATAGTGGAACAAGACGAACACAGGTGTATAATGGTGTGCACACCTTGTTATATTGGGATAAATAGTGGAACAAGACGAACACAGGTGTATAATGGTGTGCACACCTTGTTATATTGGGATAAATAGTGGAACAAGACGAACACAGGTGTATAATGGTGTGCACACCTTGTTATATTGGGATAAATAGTGGAACAAGACGAACACAGGTGTATAATGGTCTGCACACCTTGTTATATTGGGATAAATAGTGGAACAAGACGAACACAGGTGTATAATGGTCTGCACACCTTGTTATATTGGGATAAATAGTGGAACAAGACGAACACAGGTGTATAATGGTCTGCACACCTTGTTATATTGGGATAAATAGTGGAACAAGACGAACACAGGTGTATAATGGTCTGCACACCTTGTTATATTGGGATAAATAGTGGAACAAGACGAACACAGGTGTATAATGGTCTGCACACCTTGTTATATTGGGATAAATAGTGGAACAAGACGAACAGTCTTGGATGGACGTGACTGATATAGAGCATCATATTTCGAGGTAACCCCACGTATTTAGTGTAATATTTCGAAGTGACCCATATATTTTACATCATACGCAATCGTCCCACTTCCGCTGGGTTTTATTACACCATAAATATGTAATTTGAGTGCCGGTGAAGCTTCAAAGGCAAGGACTACTATGGCAATGGACCTGGAGACCTCATAAATGCAATACTCTTTGCAGTCATGCGATCGCTATGCGCCAGGTGTCCTTCACGCCGCTCTAATTGCACCAGCCACACACAGAATTTTAAGCAAAGTGATCAATTTCTTTTCGCATTTAATTTTGAGTTTTATCAGCTTGTCACAAGTAAGACAGTTTTGATTGGCTGGAATGTGATTGATGGTGCCTTTTAATGTAAGGTGACGTGTCAGGGTATCGGTATCAGTGATATTTGTAACGCTAATTACTGAATATTTCTTAATTGATTGGGTTTGCCAGCATGTGATGCTGAAAACTTATATTTCTAATTGATACCTTTACTGTTAAGATATTTAATGTGGCTGTAATTCGTATAAGTAGTTTTTTAATATTTCAATAATGTTTTCTTTATTATTATATTTATACAAAAACTCGGACATAGGAGAGAGAAGCTCATGATGACGTTACGGTCCGTCTGGACAATTTACAAGCTGCGCTAACACACGAAGGTGACGGAGCCAATATACAGCCTCTCCTCATTTAACGACGAAGTCCCGTTCCTAAGACCACGTCGTTAAACGAATTCGTCGTTAAGTGAGGAGCATACTATAATGGTAGTGAGTTTGAGTTAACCATATCTGATATTGTTTTAATGTCACCTTTGCACCATTCATAACATTTCTGGTATATTTTTAAATGTTTATACATCAGTGTACTGTATATTGAAATAAACTGAATAAAGCTATGAATACTGGTCAGAGAGCCCGTCATAAGTCTGAGGCGTCGGTAAACAAGTACGTCGCTATGTGAGGAGAGGTTGGGTATGGAAGAGGGGGGACAGGAAGAGAAAGAGAGGAAGAAGGAACATTGTTTTTACAATTTTACTTAATTGTAATTAATGTACAATAGATCTTGATAGTTTGTCATTTAATGTGAAAGCAAAATAAATAATAGGTTATTTAGTATGACGAACACAGGTGTATAATGGTGTGCACACCTTGTTATATTGGGATAAATAGTGGAACAAGACGAACACAGGTGTATAATGGTCTGCACACCTTGTTATATTGGGATAAATAGTGGAACAAGACGAACACAGGTGTATAACAGGTGTATAATGGTGTGCACACCTTGTTATATTGGGATAAATAGTGGAACAAGACGAACACAGGTGTATAATGGTCTGCACACCTTGTTATATTGGGATAAATAGTGGAACAAGACGAACACAGGTGTATAATGGTCTGCACACCTTGTTATATTGGGATAAATAGTGGAACAAGACAAACACAGGTGTATAATGGTCTGCACACCTTGTTATATTGGGATAAATAGTGGAACAAGACGAACACAGGTGTATAATGGTCTGCACACCTTGTTATATTGGGATAAATAGTGGAACAAGACGAACACAGGTGTATAATGGTCTGCACACCTTGTTATATTGGGATAAATAGTGGAACAAGACGAACACAGGTGTATAATGGTCTGCACACCTTGTTATATTGGGATAAATAGTGGAACAAGACGAACACAGGTGTATAATGGTGTGCACACCTTGTTATATTGGGATAAATAGTGGAACAAGACGAACACAGGTGTATAATGGTGTGCACACCTTGTTATATTGGGATAAATAGTGGAACAAGACGAACACAGGTGTATAATGGTGTGCACACCTTGTTATATTGGGATAAATAGTGGAACAAGACGAACACAGGTGTATAATGGTCTGCACACCTTGTTATATTGGGATAAATAGTGGAACAAGACGAACACAGGTGTATAATGGTCTGCACACCTTGTTATATTGGGATAAATAGTGGAACAAGACGAACACAGGTGTATAATGGTGTGCACACCTTGTTATATTGGGATAAATAGTGGAACAAGACGAACACAGGTGTATAATGGTCTGCACACCTTGTTATATTGGGATAAATAGTGGAACAAGACGAACACAGGTGTATAATGGTCTGCACACCTTGTTATATTGGGATAAATAGTGGAACAAGACGAACACAGGTGTATAATGGTCTGCACACCTTGTTATATTGGGATAAATAGTGGAACAAGACGAACACAGGTGTATAATGGTGTGCACACCTTGTTATATTGGGATAAATAGTGGAACAAGACGAACACAGGTGTATAATGGTCTGCACACCTTGTTATATTGGGATAAATAGTGGAACAAGACGAACACAGGTGTATAATGGTCTGCACACCTTGTTATATTGGGATAAATAGTGGAACAAGACGAACACAGGTGTATAATGGTCTGCACACCTTGTTATATTGGGATAAATAGTGGAACAAGACGAACACAGGTGTATAATGGTCTGCACACCTTGTTATATTGGGATAAATAGTGGAACAAGACGAACACAGGTGTATAATGGTCTGCACACCTTGTTATATTGGGATAAATAGTGGAACAAGACGAACACAGGTGTATAATGGTCTGCACACCTTGTTATATTGGGATAAATAGTGGAACAAGACGAACACAGGTGTATAATGGTCTGCACACCTTGTTATATTGGGATAAATAGTGGAACAAGACGAACACAGGTGTATAATGGTGGAACAAGACGAACACAGGTGTATAATGGTGTGCACACCTTGTTATATTGGGATAAATAGTGGAACAAGACGAACACAGGTGTATAATGGTCTGCACACCTTGTTATATTGGGATAAATAGTGGAACAAGACGAACACAGGTGTATAATGGTGTGCACACCTTGTTATATTGGGATAAATAGTGGAACAAGACGAACACAGGTGTATAATGGTCTGCACACCTTGTTATATTGGGATAAATAGTGGAACAAGACGAACACAGGTGTATAATGGTCTGCACACCTTGTTATATTGGGATAAATAGTGGAACAAGACGAACACAGGTGTATAATGGTCTGCACACCTTGTTATATTGGGATAAATAGTGGAACAAGACGAACACAGGTGTATAATGGTCTGCACACCTTGTTATATTGGGATAAATAGTGGAACAAGACGAACACAGGTGTATAATGGTCTGCACACCTTGTTATATTGGGATAAATAGTGGAACAAGACGAACACAGGTGTATAATGGTCTGCACACCTTGTTATATTGGGATAAATAGTGGAACAAGACGAACACAGGTGTATAATGGTCTGCACACCTTGTTATATTGGGATAAATAGTGGAACAAGACGAACACAGGTGTATAATGGTCTGCACACCTTGTTATATTGGGATAAATAGTGGAACAAGACGAACACAGGTGTATAATGGTCTGCACACCTTGTTATATTGGGATAAATAGTGGAACAAGACGAACACAGGTGTATAATGGTCTGCACACCTTGTTATATTGGGATAAATAGTGGAACAAGACGAACACAGGTGTATAATGGTCTGCACACCTTGTTATATTGGGATAAATAGTGGAACAAGCAAAAGACAGCAGAAGTTATATGACTTGTATTTCCTTCACCAAAGAAGCAAGCTGATATTTATAATAAATACACTATTTACAATTGTAGATGAATGGTTCAGAGAACCGACATGTTGTTGAATTAGACACATGTGCAACTCTTAAAGATACCCAAGAGTTGCACATGTGTCTAATTCAACAACTATTTACAATATGTACAGTAATGTAAGAGAAAGGGCACAATACGGTGATCAGAAGAGGCAAAAGCAGGAGCCAAAGAAAGCATTGTGAGGGACCAGTAGCCCAGACAAGTCAAAACTCGTGTCACAAGTGAACTACATTGCTTCACAACTCCGGCGGGCTTGTCCGTGATTGGCCGATGAGCTGAGATACTGATATAACGATGGAACCTCTTTTGAGCATTAAATCATTAACACCTGGTTTGCTTGTCGGGAGGCAGCCTATTTGCGAGTGTGACATATGCTGAATAAAATGTAACATACTCGTAGCATGCCACACCCACACCCCAAAAGGCTCTAATATCCAGAACTAGGTATCCCCTCCATGGGTAGCTTGCCCACAAGACACTAAATTTTAATGGCACCACCTTTCCTCTCAACCATCCAGCTCATTAGGTAGTGTTCAGCTCCAAGTAAGTAACTTTATTCAGGTATACACAAATACAGTTACATAGAAGAGCACTTCTTTTCTTCAGTGGTGAGAGCAGCTCTCTCCACAGAGTACTACACATTCATTTAAACTTTTTAGTGTTTGAATTGAGGTAGTAGTTTTCGTAGGTAATACGTCTATATTCGATGTACAGGGCCTGGGAATCATCTTTACACAAGTTTATTAAACCTCTGTTCCGACTGGCAGCCTGGATGAGGGATTCAATTTTACGAGAAAGAGATTCAATCCTTTTGTCCTTCTGCGATGCTACTCGACTCGGTGCCATTAGTTCGTATTCTCTCTCCTTAGCAAGCGAGCGCTGGAGGTAAAACTGCTTCGTTGCTGTCATCATAAAATGATCGAAGGCGTCGGCTTGTTCTTTCCGTTTCTGACTCAGTTCTTCCCATTTTATCTGCTCATCTTGTAGCTCTCGTATCTTCATATCAATATCCTCACTTAATTCGCGATATTCCTCTACTCGACGGTATTTAACCTCAAACTCGTACTCAAGGGACTCGATCTGGTCTTGCAAGTATTCTTTGCGGCGGCCTTCTGTTTTGTGCTTAACCAAAAGCTCCTCGTGAGCTTTTCTGTCCTTCTCCCGTTGCTCACTAAGGTCATTATAGCCCTGGAGAGCCTCTTCATAACCAGACTTGAGTGACCAAGCCTCCTGTTTTCCTCTTTCAGCTATGGCCTTGGCAAATTCATGGTCATGCTTAAGACTAACATGATAATTGCGGAGGGACTCTATATCACTGTGTTTTTTCTTTAAATCGTCGTCTAAAGAACGTATTTTACCCATCAGATTTTCCTTCTGGAGTAGTTCTTTTTCACGTTCTTCTATTAAATTTCTTCTTCGAAGCCGGTCTTTCTTAAACCTCTTCTTTATTTCTTTCTTTCCCCTTTTCACGTTGTTTCGATCTTGTAGGAGCATCTCGTAGTTCTCCAACTGGTTTCTATGTTGCTTGACAAGGTCTTTGTAATGCCTCGTCTTCTCGTCACGAGCTCTTGCTACCCCGAGAGACTCCATCTGGCTCCTTTTCAAGTTTGTCTGAGCAAGTCGATGCTCTTGCTTAAGCTCTGTATGCTTAAGACGGAGAGCGTCCAGTTCACTGTCTCTGGCGTCGACCAGAGCGCGGAGCTTTACACGCTCATCCTCTTCACCCTGGCAGAGCAGAGCTGCCTCATGAACATTGGCGGCACATGCAAGTACTACCTCGTATGCTTCTTCGGTATTGTGTGCAACCTCTTGCTTCTGACGTTTAGATTCGTCTAGGAGGAGCTGCAACTCTTTTATTTGAGCAATAAGTGAAGCATCCTCATTGACGTACTCAGCATGGTGGTCACCCTCGGGATGGGCATATACCTGAGCGTCCTCACCACCAGAATGCATCGGAAAGCCGTCTGCTGGTGTAGGTAGAGTACTACCCACACCAGGTTTGTCTAGTACTATGAGGCTCTCATCCTCACCACCTACAACGTGTGGTGGGCCATGCTCCATGTGGTGAAGCTTGCTTAGTGCCACAAAGCTGGGAGCCTCACCAGGAGCCCCGCGACGTCCCTTACCGCGAGAGCGTCCACGACTGAATGAACGTCCCTCAACAGTAAATAAACCCGGAATGAGAATTATTATGACGATTTTTATTAGAATTAATTTCATTTTTCTAATTATACGATTACTTGTAATACAAAAAACACAAACCGCAGACAGTGGAACTTTATCGAGATGAAAGTTCCATACATGCAAGAATGTTTCTCAAGTTACTGAATGTAATCAGTTCACCACCAGTCGAGAATACTTTAAATCACTGAAGAAAATTTTCATTGTATATACACAGATTATTATTATTATAATCAAAAAGAAGCGCTAAGCCACAAGGGCTATACAGCATATATACACAGAAAGCCATACACATCTCGGTACTCACGGTGAATGACCGGGCTCAGCGGTGCTTGAAAACATTGTATTAATGAATTCCTGTGAAATGCAACATTATCAAATGCACAATCTACTGACTGGAGTTTTGAGGTTCTCTGATCGCGGGTTCAAACCCCACCCGTGGTATCATTTACACAGTCAACTGTAATCACCCACACCCATCATAACGGAAGACTACACTAACGTCCTAGTGCACGCAGAACCACGTGTAACATTCCCAGGTACTACAAGTACTGTGTTGGTGGTGATGGCGACAGTAGCAGTGACAGTGACAGTAGCAGTGACAGTAGCAGTGACAGTAGCAGTGACAGTGACAGTGACAGTAGCAGTGACAGTGACAGTAACAGTGACAGTAGTAGTACAGTGACGACAGTAGCAGTGGCAGTAACAGTGACAGTAGTTGTAGAACAGTGACCTCCACTCTGATACAAGGACGGAGAGGATAGATACAAGGACGGAGAGGATAGAACCTCCACTCTGATACAAGGACGGAGAGGATAGAACCTCCACTCTGATACAAGGACGGAGAGGATAGAACCTCCACTCTGATACAAGGACGGAGAGGATAGAACCTCCACTCTGATACAAGGACGGAGAGGATAGAACCTCCACTCTGATACAAGGACGGAGAGGATAGAACCTCCACTCTGATACAAGGACGGAGAGGATAGAACCTCCACTCTGATACAAGGACGGAGAGGATAGAACCTCCACTCTGATACAAGGACGGAGAGGATAGAACCTCCACTCTGATACAAGGACGGAGAACAGAACCTCCATTACTAGGGAAATGAATGATTCACGTGGGTTTAGCGCTTCGTTGTTAATTAATATTACGAATTACAATTTATTATTATTATTATTATTAGTAGTAGTAGTAGTACTGTTATTATTATTTTATTATTATTATTATTATTATAATTATTAATTATTATTATTATAAATAAGTGGTCAACACTCATTTTCTGGCCAATTATATTACAGTGACTTTAGGGTAAGTTTGTGGTGCTGATTCCCAATGTCATCGGTTTTGCTTGATTGGCTCTAGTTTTTGATAAATTTGGTATCCCATTGAAAAACATAAAGGATGTGAAAAATATATTGATCAGGCGGGACTAACTTGCAAATAGCATTGAAATTATTCTTTAGATCACGCAGATCAACACAGACACACTTGTGCTCATGATGGCAAAGCTTCTGCAAAACTATTTGATATTTTCGTATTCTTTAAGTTTTGTTGAGTGAGCAATTGGAAGAGATGCATTTTGGTTACTAGTGTGCAATAAGACACATTTCGAACTTCAAATGGAGCTGTCTATAAACAGCCGCCAATCTCATGGTCGATATTTAGGTCTCATTCGAAGAAGTCCAGAGATGTTATTGTAGCATACAAGTTCTTCATCTTGGCTGAAGTAAGGAAGGAGTTCAACCTCTCTTGTCCAATAGGATGTTATTTTAACACAGTTCTTGTCTTTTAGTCTGGATGCTAAAAGTTCAGATTCTTGCTTTGAAAGACTGAGGTCACGTATCAGATCATTGAGTTCTTCTTGGGAGAACTGTTGGGCTGTTGAAATACTTACTTCATATTCACTTCCACTGCTATCACCTGTGTTACATCCTAAAGCCTGAGTTTCTTCAACATCTGACAAGGGAAGGTCAGTGTTGTAAACACTGGTATGGGAACATCTTCACTGTGTGGCACAGTGATCCTTGCTGATTCCAAATCAGGATATTTCCATTTGACTTTCTTGTATCGACTGAAACCTTTCACATTCATCATACAGAAACAACAGTCGTCACGGAGGCTTTACGACTCTCTCCACACCATAAGCACACCCAAGTTTAAATTTTTCCTTTGCCTATTGTACCCACTGTCGTAAGCATTCTACACAGGTTTTACAAATCATATGAGGAGCCCAAGACTTGTCCTGTTCTCCAAGCGCCACTCCAAAATAAGCAAGATAAGCTTGTCTTACAAAAACTGTTTTTTTTTTTTTTTGCAAAGAGTATTCGCCACAAATGTAGCAAAATTTATTGAGATTGTTTAAGCAGACTCTTCGTGAAGAACTCATGTTTATATGGAGAAAATAGCAACATAAAGTTTACAATATTGTTATATGGTCATTGTTGATAAAACTCCTCTCGTTATATATTAAATCATTAAAACTTTCTATATATACAAATTGTCACTGTATATACATATACACGCGTTATGGCTAAGTTCCCTGTTAATTGAAAGTAGGTATGCAATATCTCACAAACTAAAGCCTATTTGAAAACATACTGCCATTTTCGAATTCAGCAACCCCAAAATACCTTCAAATATCATTGGCAACTCAAGTTTCCTTACTGCAGGTGCCACCTGGGCTTACAAGTGGAATTTGGCACATGGCCCTCACTTTGCCCAAATGTCTTTGAAGATGGTTAGAGGCACAATTATCATTCCCTTGCCCCACTTGACAGAGGGGAAGCTGTTACACAGACCTCTCTCAGTCACGTGTGCACAAGGGGAGAAAAGTCATTAAACTTTCTCCGACCATTCTACTGATGGAAGAACAAGTTCCACCACAAAAAAATTAGAAGACCAGAGGGTAAAACGGGTAGAGGAAGGAGTAAAAGCAGTAGTAGTAGTGATTGTTATTGTTGCAGTAGGAGTGGTGACAGTAGTTGCTGTAGCTTCTACTACCACTACTACTCATCTTCCTCCCTCCTCATGTTCTGTCTTCTGGTCTTCTCTATCTTTTTCTCGTTCCTTTGCGAGTTGGCAGTGAAACATCCTCCGAGGTTTTCTTTCCTAAATGAGAGTTTTCGGTAAAGAACAGTCACTAGCTAAATGCTGCTATTTGCTTTAAGGAGAATAAATATCTTCTCTCATTACTTTTGGGGTGCACATTCTGGGGTGATCTGGCTTCTTCTCCATCGCCTTGTGTTATATCTGTTCCAGGAATTTGAAGGAGGTGGTACCGCCAGCTTCAGGGGGAACATAAAGACCTCAAATACAGAATTCTTCTGACGTGTTACAGCTACGTCTGAATAAGTTCGGAGACTCTCGGATCCCGAAAAGTTTGCTCTCAAGTTTCCTTAAAAAAAAATTAGGTGATAAACTTGTCAGGGTGACTAAGGACAAGTAGAGGAAATGAATGCATTTTCCTTCACGGGAGGGAATGTGCCAGCAGCTGGGTTTATGAAGGATTAAGTAGCTCACTGACTAGTCGAAGGGAGTAAGTTGCAGGATTTTTTTTTATATTTTATTTAAAACCAACAATTGACAATAGACAAAAGGTAAAACCCTAAAGATGACAATATATGAACAATAACTGAAAAAACGTTACATTAGATATTGAAACATTAACGAATAACATTACAATATAACAAATATGACCACTATTACCTACATATAAAATCAGATACCGAAGCTTAAAATTGTCCTATACTAGCTACATGTGGATAAGTTAACTTTCGCAAAAAACATGCAAACCTATATTAACTCTTCCTCAAATTAATCATCCTTGCTCTTAATTTACACTAGAATAATAAAATACAAGTATACTTTCATTATGTCGTTACAGACTAAATTCCTTCTCTGAACACGGAAAGAAATATAGGATAATTAACCAATGATGTCAAGAACACATCCAACGAAACCTACACCGACCATACAATGAGAACTGCATCCGCGCAGCTGCTAGGTGTGCACATGATACATTAACCACATGATGAACTCAAGAACACATCCAAGCGAAACCTACACCGACCATACAGGTGTGCACATGTACATTACACATGAGAACTGCACGGTCCGCGCAGCTGCTCGCCCAGGTGTGCACATGTACATTACACATGAGAACTGCACGGTCCGCGCAGCTGCTCGCCCAGGTGTGCACATGTACATTACACATCGTACCTACAATTAGATTCAGCTCAACATTTTTCAATAATGCCATACGTAGAAACATTCTACCCAATTTGTATAATAAAGAGCAGTTTGAATCAAAGAACATTCCACAATTATCATAAATTTACCCTAACCTAAGCCTAGTATTTCATCTGTATTATAAATGTCTAATCAACACGAAAATTTTACCACATTCCCCTAACCATATTTGTTGGTGTACATGATACAACCTTGTATTACCATATTTGTTGGTGTACATGATACAACCTTGTATTACCATATTTGTTGGTGTACATGATACAACCTTGTATTACCATATTTGTTGGTGTACATGATACAACCTTGTATTACCATATTTGTTGGTGTACATGATACAACCTTGTATTACCATATTTGTTGGTGTACATGATACAACCTTGTATTACCATATTTGTTGGTGTACATGATACAACCTTGTATTACCATATTTGTTGGTGTACATGATACAACCTTGTATTACCATAAAGAAAAAAAAAGAACAATAAAAAAGGAAAACCCACTCTTCACCTTTAAAATCAGACTTCAATTTACCATTCATGTACATACATATAAATAATTATATAAAGTATGTTGTCTAATTGAACACAATCACTTACAACGTCAGTTATAATATTACGTCAACTCAACCATGAATAACTTCATCCATTCTTACAACTTCAAGGTTCGTAAAACTCTTAAACTACATACATAGTATTGCCACCATCTAGACAAATTAAAAAGAAAAACAATACTCAAATATATCAAAACACACTATGCTTCTATTGGCACCAAATCAATTGTGCTTACAAAAATACAATTGTAAATTAAACTGAAACATAAAAAGCCGTTTTGACATTTACACATTGTATCAAAATCATAAATACGCATAGAAAATATGTATTGAATATCATTGAAAATTGAAAATGTTCACATTGTTCGTATCGCTCTTGGGCTGTGCGGACAGGCTGCGCAGTAGCTCCTGATTCGTCTAGTCTCTGCGCAGTTTTCACCAGTCTACTCACAATGGCGGAAGGAGGACGCAGGCGCGTCAACACTGTCTGCCTTGGTTTAGTGACTGGCTCATTTAATAGTCAGAATACTAATATATTCTGCTGACGGCGATCCTGAGAGATACGTATGGGATTGCCAATGAAGACCTTTACGGTGTAGCATTAAATGGCAATACGAGGTTATTCGTCAAATTCAGGCAAGGCTGCACCTTTGAGAATATGGTTGCTAAATACCAGGATGTGATAAAGACCCTTAACCCTGGTGTTACCGTCCGCCTTCGAGATGTCTCCCGTGTTTACACTTGGGTGAAGGTGCGCAACGTACCCTTTGAAACAGACGAAAGCGATATAAGGAACGTTTTTGACCGTTACGGCACCGTGCATCTGGCAGCATTGGGACACTGGCGTGACGGCCCCCTTGTTGGCATGCCGGAAGGGTCGTTTTCTTTGAAAATGTCCCTTAAGCACCCGATACCGTCGTATGTGGTAATGGAAGACTTCAGAACGCAAGTGTATGTGACATATTCAGGTCAAAGGCGCACGTGTAGACTCTGTGGCGTGTATGACCACATTGCAGCACAATGTCCGACGAGGCGTGGAAGACCAGAGGTCGCGATGAGGACGGAGGTGACAGCAGTACCGCAGTCATACGCTGGGGCTACACAGCGTGGGAAACTGTGGAGTGAGGAGGTAGAGGGGGAGACAGAGGAGTCACCTGCCTGCGTAACTCTACCGGGAGTGGAGGAGGACGTAGGCGTGGTGTCGGCGACGCTGGAGGATGCATACGCACCCGCCCAAAAAAATGTTGCTTTTTTGTTTACCGTCCGATTTCCTCCAGTTTTGGTACACAAGACGAAGTGTTTTCACTCTTTCTTGAAAATATTTATCAAAAATATACCTCAAACGACAACTGAGAAAAGACTGAAAAAGACTGATTTGCTGAAAATGCCCTTGGGGGCGATTTATTCCTATATGGGACGACGTAAGGTTGTTTGGACACTTGGTGCCGAGAGAGCAATGCTTATACGAATTTTCTCTAAATATACGCCTTTTCTCTAAATAACTTATCTTTATTTCACAAAAAAATAAAGTTTGTTAGTTCCTGGAATTTTGCAAAAAATCTGCCCTTTACTCCCACATAACTCCGAAAGCATTTGGAATATTTCCAAAAAAAGCTTGGAGAAAAATAGAGAAATCATTATTCTACAATTTCTGTGAATATTATTCCATTTAATTAAGTAATAAAGGCAGAAATAGGTACCTTAGGTGAATAAGTTACTTCCGAGATATTGGCCGGGAGCGCCGGCCGGCCCACCGTCTCAAAAATTTTTTTTTTTTCGCGAAAATCGCGTTTGTTAGGGTGTATTTCTTAGTAAACTGATGTTCTAGTGCAGTTATCCTCTTCAAAACACCGTTTTCTCTTACTCAGAGACGACATGGAGAGCAGTAACTCATTTATATCGAAATATTCCCGATAATCTCTCGCCATATTATGGCCTATTTTTTTCAGTCTAGAGTATATAACATGTTTGTATGTTATTTAGAGTGTTTATTATATCATATTAGATCAATTCTGATAGATAAATAAACCGTAGAGTTGATATATAAGCTGATATAAGCGTAATAATGAAGTGATTTCTCCTGGCTCTATCTTGAGCGGGAGCACTGCCGAGCGATCCCATATGATTAATGGTTGTCTCTAAGTCTAGGGATAAGCTCCGCCTTCTGTTTTATGATGCCAAATAGTCAGTTATCATATTAGAAAGAATAATGCAAGAAATAATGCAAGAAAAAGCGATAAAAAAACAAGAAAAAATTTCCAAAATATATATGGGCTGTGAGCAGACTCGCTACCAATATCACCGTCACCATACCTGATATAAATGACTATAATTTCTTGTAGAAACGTCGTAGAACATTCATTCTGGTACCATTGTGTTGCCAAAGAGTTAAGCTATTTTTCGGTATATATAACTCAATTTTCATAATTTTTCGATTTTTGGTTAAGCGCGCGCGGAAATTGCCCGAGGGCCCCCTTAATTTCGAATTCCATTTACAGAGAACATTAAGCCATCTGAATATATATATATATATATATATATATATATATATATATATTTATATATATATGTATATATATATATATATATATATATATATATATATATATATATATATATATATATATATATATATATATATATATATATATATATTTATTTATAAGTGTATTTTTAGGGTCTGAAACGAAATAATCTAATTTATATTGTATATTATTAACATAGGGCCTTCTCCCACCATTTAGGGTGGTCCGAAAATGAAAAAAAATCTTTGAAAGCAAAAGACTCGACAGGAGATGCAACATTTCCCCAATGAAAAACTGGGGAGCCATGAGTACACTGAGAGACAATACAGTAAGTGTCAGGGGCCCAAGACTGTTTGACTGCCTCCCAGCATACATATGGAGGATTACCAATAGACCCCTGTCTGTCTTCAAGAAGGCAATGGACAGCCACCTAAAGTCAGGACTTGACCAGCCGGGCTGTGGTTCATATGTCAGTTTGCGTGCGGCCAGCAGTAACAGCCTGGTTAAGCAGACCCTAATCCATCACGAGGCCTGGTTTCAGACCGGGTCACGTGGGCGTTGATCCCCGAAACCCTCTCCAGGTATATTCCAGGTACAGCAGAACTTCTGGTCACGAACGCTTCTGAACATGAACAAATCGGTTCACGACCAAAAAATTCGGTAAATTTTTGCATCTGGTCACGAACACTTAATCGGGTGCCGAACAAACACAGCCGCGCCAATTTCCTCATTCTGCATCATTTTTTTTCCAAGCGCCAATTTTCCCCACTTTCTGTTGTTTGTGTACACATAACAAAGACCTCCTCGCCTTGTAATCGGTCTCGGTCATGTGTGTGTTCATTCGCTATAAACTCGAGGATATGGGACAAAGTACCATTCTCTAATCCCATCTTGTGTACTTATATTAGAGAAAACGTAGTGTAGTACAGTGCTAACTGTGATATACACTCGTAAGGCACCATAAAGCTAAGTAAGTTTATTCAGGTATACACAAATACAGTTACATAGATTATCATACATAGCAGCATATGTATAGAGAACCTAGGATAACCCAAAAAAAGTCAGTGACTTATTTTCTCGATTTTTTGGAGATTATCTCAGTTGTTTGTTGGACTGTCTTATTGAAAATTGGACAATGTATGATGGAAAAATGCCTCTTAACTCACACCAAAAATTAAAGAAATCGGATGATAAATGACGGAGTTCACTTCTCAGCCATTAGACGTCTCATAAAACTTAGAAAAACTGTTTACAGTGAACGGTTCGTAGGGTTCTAGAACGGACTCGTGTAATGTTAGTTTTCTCTGTTGTTCATTTTCACAGTGTTATTCAAGGTTTTTACATTTAGTTTACTATTTCACTGTGCATTCTATAGTATAATTAACTATTCTTGCGCTTACAAATCTTAAAAAACAATATTTACATACAGTTCGTAGGGGTCTGGAACGGATTAATTGTATTTACATACAATCCGATGGGGAAATTAGGCTCGGGTCACGACCAAATCGGGTTGCGATCAGAGTTTTGGAATAAATTATGGTCGTGACCAGAGGTTCCACTGTATCATCATTCACTTCATCACTGTCTTTCCAGAGGCGTCCACGACTCTGGTGCTCTTCGCATCTACTCCAAGGTTGAGGGACTGATTACCTCATCTTTTGTATATAGCTCTACTGTCTTCAAGTTATGTCCTGGAATATATATATATATATATATATATATATATATATATATATATATATATATATATATATATATATATATATATAAGTGAAACCAACCACTTGAGGATGAAAATCATTAGCTCAAGGTATTTCACACTCACGTGCGTTGTCAGCAGAAATGCAATATTGCAAGACTTGCAACAGATAGGAGGGGAAAATTCTCTCTGAGGAAAGGCAGAAACGTGTCAGCGCCGGCCTATATAACATTAGAGTGAGAGAGCCGAGGTAGGATGGTGTGTCTAAGTGAAAATGATGAGAATAGACACAAGAGTGGCAGGGTTGTGGTGGATGAATTGTGTGGCTATGTTATGTAACTGTGGTAGTTTGGTGTGGCTTTGTGAGTGCTACTGATCTGTGTATATGATGGTAGTGAGAGAGGTAGGATGATGAACGTATGTGGGGATTTGTAGAGTATTATAATGATGAACGAATGTGAGGGATTTTTGCATGGTAGGATGATGAACACTTGTGAGGGGCTTTAGCGTGGTAGGATGATGAACGTATGATAGGGATTTGTAGAGTGGTAGGATGATGAACATATGATAGGGATTTTTAGTGTGGTAGGATGATGAACGTAAGAAAGGGATTTTTAGTGTGGTAGATGGTGAACATATGAGAGGGATTCTTAGTGTGGTAGGATGATGAACATATGATAGGGATTTTTAGTGTGGTAGGATGATGAACATATGAGAGGGATTCTTAGTGTGGTAAGATGATGAATATAGGAGAGGGATTCTTACTGTGGGAGGATGATGAACGTAAGATAGGGATTTTTAGTGTGGTAGGATGATGAACATATGTGAGGGATTTTTAGTGTGGTAGGATGATGAAAGTATGATAGGGATTTTTGTGTGGTAGGATGATTAACATATGAGAGGGTTTTTTAGTGTGGTAGGATGAATATATGAGAGGGATTTTTAGTGTGGTAGGATGAACATATGAGAGGGATTTTTAGTATGGTAGGATGATGAACATATGAGAGGGATTATTGATTTGGTAGGATGATGAACATATGAGAGGGATTATTGATTTGGTAGGATGATGAACATATGATAGCTTTTTTTAGTGTGCTAGGATGAACATATGAGAGGGATTTTTAGTATCGTAGGATGATGAACGTATGAGCGGGATTTTAGAGTGGTAGGATGATGAACGTATGAGAGGGATTTTTAGTGTGGTAGGATGATGAACGGTTATAAGGGATTTTAACGCGGTAGTACAATGAAAGTATGTGAGGGTTGTAGAATACTTGACTGGTGGGGGGAGGGATTTAGGGTGTGGCTATGTGAGGGTGGTAGGATGATGTGGATATGTGATGGCAGTGTTGGAGGCAGGATGATGAACTTATGTAAGGGTTTTTAGTGTGGTAGGATGATGATGTTTTGTGAGGGTTGTATGATGGTGTGGACATGTGTTGATGGTGATGGTGGTAAAATAAGGTGGTGAAGGTGACAGAATTATGTGCAATACATTATTGGTGATGGTGGTAGGATGGTGTGGTAATGTGGTGATGGTGGTAGGTTGGTATGGCAATGTGGTGATGGTGATGATGGTTGGATGGTATGGAAATGTGGTGATGGTGATGGTGTTTGGATGGTATGGCAATGTGGTGATGGTGATGGTGGTAGGATGGTAGGGCAATGTGGTGATGGTGATGGTGGAAGGATGGTATGGCAATGTGGTGATGGTGATGATGGTTGGATGGTATGGCAATGTGGTGATGGTGATGGTGGTAGGATGGTAGGGCAATGTGGTGATGGTGATGGTGGAAGGATGGTATGGCAATGTGGTGATGGTGATGGTAGTTGGATGGTATGGCAATGTAGTTGTGGTAAGCGTGGTAGAATGGTGTGACTCTGTGATGGTGCTGAGGGTAGTAAAATAGTTTGGCTATGCGAATGTGGTGAGGATAGTAAGATAGTGATAGTTAAATAGTGATGGTGATAGGATATTATGACTATGTGAGGATGGTGATGGTGTAGAAATATAGTTTATTTGTTGTCCTGTTCTTCCTCCTTCATCACGTCATTGCTCTTTTTTCTTTTTTTTTTTTTGCTCCCCTTCCTTAACTGTCCCGTTTTCTTTATTTCCTCCAACTCTTTGCCCTCGTCCACCACCTCCTTCTTCTCCTCTTCCACCTCATTCCCTTCTCCTTCCTCTTCCCCGTCCTCCTCGTTCTCGGCCTAATTAACCTCTTCTTCCTCCTCCTCTTCCTCTTCTTCCATCTCCTCCTCCTCGTACATTTTAACACAAGTGTAAACCTAGGTCAGTTTTAAGGCGGCAGTTTCAACAGCGCTCCTGAGTATGTTTATGCCGCTACTTGGAAGGTGGTTAACTGGAGCGTTAAACTAATATACAGCTTCAAGTGCCACAAGTACAAGACACGGAGAGTACACAATAATACAAGTACATCGTAGTGTGAGAGTATGATGTGACGCATCACTAGGACGCGATATCATAGTTACATAGTAGAACGAGTACACAATACCACGAGTTCAAAATACCATCAGTGATGGTACTACTGTACAGGTACATGATGGTACTACTGTACAGGTACATGATGGTACTACTGTACAGGTACATGATGGTACATGATGGTACTACTGTACAGGTACATGATGGTACTACTGTACAGGTACATGATGGTACTACTGTACAGGTACATGATGGTACTACTGTACAGGTACATGATGGTACTACTGTACAGGTACATGATGGTACTACTGTACAGGTACATGATGGTACTACTGTACAGGTACATGATGGTACTACTGTACAGGTACATGATGGTACTACTGTACAGGTACATGATGGTACTACTGTACAGGTACATGATGGTACTACTGTACAGGTACATGATGGTACTACTGTACAGGTACATGAGGCAACGGGCAAGCAATTTTATAATTATAAAATATCATGAGTACACAACATTACAGTTACACATTCTCACAAATACTTAACATCACTAGTGCACAATATAACGAGTGTTAATGTCTCGAGTGCACACTATCACGAGTACTCAGTTTCACGAGCACACATCATCGTGTGCAATATAACGATTACTCAACACCACGGGTACACAATGCAATGATATCACGATATCACTATTACGTATTTATACTTGCGTCTTAACAATGACTTCAACAGACCGAATCACAGTAACCAACCTGTCTGAAGGCTGTTAAACGCTGTTGATTATTCCGTTCCTAAGTAATATTTTATCACCAGTGGTAACCCTGAATTTTTAATAATCCTTCAGAACATGTTCAGGAAGGTGGAAATATTCATCAAACATTTTACATGAATATGGTTTATCAAACAAGGGGGAATATGTATATTTAAACATTAAAAATTAAATACAGTGAGTAAAGAAAACCCAGTGTTCTCCCTCACCTCTCTTACACTTAAAGAGTATCGTATATTTACAGTTTTCAGTGAATGAGTAAATGCTTTATACATTGTGTACATGGGTTCGAGTCCTCGGCTACTCGCAGTGTTGTTATTGATATATATATATATATATATATATATATATATATATATATATATATATATATATATATATATATATATATATATATACAAGGAATTTGCAAGAGCAGGCGAAATATACACAAACACTATTCTTTGGCTGAAGGAGACTCGAACCTACGAACCTTAGAACAAGGTACGCAGTGCTTAACCAATCTACCCACACTGGACAATACCTTGGAGTCCAGCTTGCGCTAGACTTTGATCCAAGGCAGCCAGCTTTCAGGGAGAAGGCTCACAGCTTTTCATCCCATCCCCTGCATGCATCAGCCTTACTAGAGATATTAACGATACCATCCAGGTAGGAACCATCCAGGTAGGAACCATCCAGGTAGGAACCATCCAGGTAGGAACCATCCAGGTAGGAACCATCCAGGTAGGAACCATCCTGAGCCATTCGTCATGGCTAGACATGAATGCTGCGGTATTTGGTATTTGGTAGGTCATTCATATAGATGAGAAATAACGTAGGGCATTATTATTTTTACTAATACTTAATCAATTTCAATACTGATATACCTGTTAAACAGAAAATAGCTTGAGTTTTTGTAGATCACTGTCTAAGCATATCATACCATGGCTACACAATACCATAAGTTTCTAGACGATGGAAATACCATACAGAGAGTAAAAACTACAAATTATGGATTTTATCAGCCATTCATAAGGATTTATATGAGGATATTAACAATGGCTTTCATGGGCGAACAGTAGTTCCTTAGTATTAATGTTGCTCCTATAATACTGTATCACCCACTAACTCTGGGGTAAATAACAGCACAAGGTTTACACACAAAAAGTCACCAGTTTGATTCCAATTAATTTTAACAATATTTTTTTCGATGTTTTTTTAATTATGGCTTATACGAATATGTGTATGCATGTATGTATATATGTAACTCTGTATGTAAGTATATGTTTAAGTTTGCAAGTATATATGTAACTATGTATGTATGTATGTGTATATGGACGTTTCTATGTATATTTTTATGTATGTAAGCATGTAAATATATATTTATGTATGTATTCATGTATGACTGAATGTATGTATGTACTCACCTATTTGTGGTTTCAGGGGTCGATTCATAGCTTTTGGCCCCGCATGTTGATAATTAGGTATCCCACAAAGGCTAAAATTCCTTCAAGGCATTTGGTAACAGTCTTTGTGTACATGCTTGAATAAGGAAATGCAACAGGAAAACCCAAGTATTCATCAGTGAATGTGAGTATGTAAACATTACGAGTCGTTGACAATAGAAGTCACTTAAAGTCAATGCTGAGCCGTCCCATATGGTGGGCAACGGAACTGAGGCTTCAATTCTGTGCATACTATGCAAGATATACTCGTCCTTTTTACGTCTTCTTTTGAGATGGAAGTTTTTTTGATCTCACAAAATGTAAGAGCCGAGTCACTCCAAGAGTACATTAATGAGAGTACATTAAGAAAAGGTCGAAGCATAAAAGGCTCTGGTCAATGTATCAGGGACTGCATTTTCACTGCCAGAGCAATAATTTATAGCGTAGCTAAACGATGATGCTTCCTATCTCTATTCTTGATTTTTTTATTTTCCACTTTTTGTTGTTCACCATAAATGCTACAGAACGTTTGTCTGTGATCAGCATGTAAGTGACTTCTTCAATAACGGCAGTAGCTTCTTCTCTACAGCCGAGTACTGAAGCTCATATCGCTGTAATGTCCTAGACATTCATGCAAAGAGATGTCCAGATTGATTCAAGACTGCTGAAATAGCAGCTTCAGAGGCCTAGAACACTACTACAAAAGTAGGTACTTATCGACTGGCATCAACGAGTTATTTCTTAAGAAGTTCAGATGCTATCAATGATGATTCTCCTAGTGGTAATGTTTTATTATTTAATAAAAGTTAAATTTTATCTGAAAATTTGGGATCCATTTGACGTAATAAGCAAATATTCTCTGTGCTCTCCACAGAGATCCTAAATGATGGTCTGTCAGGGTTAAGTGTTATGATGCTATTCCATACAATGACATTATTTGAGGGTACAGATTTTATGATATTATCTATGAAAATATTTTAGAAATTTTCTTCTACACGTCTGTCCATCGAATGTTGAGCAGCAGCAAATCAATTTGTGACACCAATTGGTATCTTTCAGAACTGAAATACTCTCGTGTTTGCCTCAAAAGCAAACAGGTTCTCTAATTGTAACCTGATTATAAACATTTTTCAAGTAGAAAACACCCTGTATTTTGGAAGGTTATTCACCATGAATCTTCGGTAATGGCTAATAATTCAATATTGTATATTGATTAATAATTTGAGGGTAATCAGTACAGCCTCTTTTCATGTCTGTTAAGGGTGTCTTTCACCACAACAACCAGAGAATGCCATGGAGAAAAATTACTTCAGTGATGTCTTCTGACAGCAAGTGAGATGTATTTCTCAATGAATAAAAGACCAGTCTTATCAAAGCACCGTGATTTGGTTGCGATGAGTTTACATGGTATGGCAGGTTTGGAAAAGTAATGGCTTGTTAATGAAAGATGGTGAGAGTGCACAGGATGAACCAGCACCAGGAAATATGAGCTCTGGTTTATGTCTCCTGTGCTGGAATGTCAAACTTCCATATTGTTTCTGGAAATCTTTGTCCAAAAGCAGGTGGCAACACAAATGTTTTAAAACTTTAAGGTCAATAAATGGATGCATTTGGCCGTTGAGCCCCAAGATTACATTAGATAATCCGACGGAACTAGTATTTAATGAAACTGATTTAAGTGAAATCTGTTAACCTGACTGATACAATATCAGATTTAATTTTTAAGCAGCACTTTCACTAATGAAAATATCAGAGTTAAACGAGTCAAATATGCACATCTAATTTGTGTCATTTTCTGTCACTTCAGTAGCTGCATGTGAGAGTATCAGAGGAAATGAAGCTGTAATTGCAAATACAGTAGGAATATACAATGTAGCAGTAGTACTCATCAGTACCTTTGACCGGCAGATGCTACCTGCAATTATAGCAGATAGCAGCATGTGCTAGGCATTTGTTTCTGATTTGAAACTGTCCACCATATAAATAACATTTCTATTTTTTGTAGTATAGATCGTAGCTACTGTCAGGTGCTAATGACACACTTCCTTTTCTGAGGCTGCTCAGTAACAACTATGCAGTAGCGTGTATGTTTGGAGCTGAATAGGCCGGGCCAGAGCCGGTGAATAGATCTGATTGTATGTGTCCTATATGTCCGGTTTGTTGGCCTCCAAAAGCCGTTGGCGCATGAATGGTAAAAAAATATCTTTGATGAATGTATCACTTGTCCTGGGTGACTTCCCCACACATCCATAGACTGAGAACTTGACTGACACCCTACACATAATAATGATAAGGTTTCATTTCTTCGAGCCATACAAATAATGCAGATACACGGCAAAATACATGAGTAAAATAGGAGGTACGAAGGAAAGGCACTAATTATGCAGTGTATTTCGGGTGTATCACGTTTACAAATGGCTGCAGAATGTTAAAGCTCCTATTTCTAATTACCTTCGTCATAATCCTTTCTAATACGACCCTACACTTATGTGCCTCCATTCCAGATTTGCACAGGTTTAATCCGTCTCAACAACCCCCTCTTCGACGCTTTTAATTATTTCTTTCACACAAATAGATCATCATGAAATTTATTTATTTCTTACGCTCAGTATAATATTCACAAAAAGCGTTGATAGACTGCTTTGATCCAGGTCAAGGCTCGCCTGATGGAACATAATAAAAACAGTAATAATAAGAATTATTTCTACAAGTACACGTACAAGGTAAACAGGCCTAGCTGACATCAATGACATACTATTATATAGAAAGCCCCTTGTTATACAGAGCATTTCGGGCAAATTAGGTAAATTTTGTCCCAGGATGCGATCTACACAAGTCAACTAACACCCAGGTACCTATTTTACTGACAGGTGAGTCTTAAGGAAACACGTCCTAATGATTTCACCTGTACCGGGGATCGACCCCCGGTACGGGTGAAAACATATATTCCCCTTCCCCCATAGTTTAACAGTCAGTCTTAACTCTCCAGTAAAAAATTTTTCTATGATTTTGAAAACTTACTAACAACTCTTTTCTCATAGCTTTCCTATACTCTACATATGATAAATTTACTTCAAATTTTTATAGACAACAAACAACTCCTTTTTGTATTTTAAAGATAGTTCACTAACATGTTTCAACGTAAACACCTGATTGACACGTATCTTTATTTTCCAAATTTTGACTTATTCCTGTGCGATCAAAGATTATTCCTGAGGGACTTTTAAGAGTGTATCTGATTGTTTTTTATTTTAGTTATCATGAAGGCAAACTTTTAAGTAACTGGCTGAATTATCTTCTTGTTTTTCTCTTCCTTTTGCTTTCCGAGTCAATGTCGCTCAGAACTCGGGAACCATCATCCAACTGGATTCCAAGTTTGAACACTTGGTTGCGGTAACAACTGTCTCATAAACATGCAAGATTTCAGGTACGTCTTGCTACTTCTACTTACACTTAGGTCACACTACACATACATGTACAAGCACATATATACACACCCCTCTGGGTTTTCTTCTATTTTCTTTCTAGTTCTTATTCTTGTTTATTTCCTCTTATCTCCATGGGGAAGTGGAACAGAATTCTACCTCCGTAAGCCATGCGTGTTGTAAGAGGCGACTAAAATGCCAGGGGCAAGGGGCTAGTAACGTCTTCTCCTGTATATATTACTAAATGTAAAAGGAGAAACTTTCGTTTTTCCTTTAGGGCCACCCAGCCTCGGTGGGATACGGCCGGTTTGTTGAAAGAAAGAATATATATATATATATATATATATATATATATATATATATATATATATATATATATATATATATATATATATGTGTGTGTGTGTGTGTGTGTGTGTGTGCCCACGAACGAGTGGTATTGATCAATAACAACACGGCGCTAGCCAAGGATTCGAACCCATGTTGTACAGGCCTGCCTCATGGTAAGCGAGAACCACATGACGCTTTAAACCACAGGACCACCCAACCCTACAAGAATGTTGCAGCAAGCGCACTGCACCATTCGAATACTTGGCTAGCGCAGTGTTTACATATATATATATATATATATATATATATATATATATATATATATATATATATATATATATATATATATATATATATATATATATATATATATATATATATATATATATATATATATATATATATATATATATATATATATATATATATATATATATATATATATATATATATATATATATATATATATATATATATATATATATATATATATATATATATATATATATATATATATATATATATATATATATATATATGTCGTGCCGAATATGTAAAACTGGTCAATTAGCAAGAACTCATTTAAAATTAAGTCCTTTCTGAGATTTTCTCTTATATGTTTAAAGATATATTTTTTTCATTAATGTTAATGTAAAAAATTCTAATTTTGCACCAAAAGAATCTTAGAAAACTTACCTAACCTTATTATAACAAGAGCAATTTATTTTAGCCTAACCCAACTAAATATATTTTAGATTTGTTTACAATAATTTAATACTAAACAAACGCAGTGAAATGTATTATTTTCGTTAGGTTCAGAATGATTTTGGCGAAATTATTGCATACACGAATTTTCGCTTGTCCTATATGGCAAGATGAGCGTTGCTATTTAAGCCAAGATCGCAAGTTCTGCCTATTCGGCACGACATATATATATATATATATATATATATATATATATATATATATATATATATATATATATATATATATATATATATATATATATATATATATATTAATAATAATAATAATAATAATAATGATAATGAAGATCAACATTTGCCATAATCCAAAGTATTTACCTATACTTTAATTTACATGCAGAACTGTAAGTCCTCTACAGGACTAGCAGGAAGAAGATAACGAATTCTCCTAAGTCCTTACTAGTAGGCTTTATAATATAGAAACACTAGAACAATAAATGTCATATTCTATGTATTTGGCATTTCTAGAATATGTCCCAATTCTCGTAAAACGCTAAGTCCGTATGCCACTATTTTGCACTTTGAACAGAGCACCAGAGAAATTCGACAAGTGTCCAGAGATGAATCAGTCCCTGGCATAAGAAATTCACAGAAGATCATTGACTGTATCTAAATATTCACTCAGTTTTATATGACACTTTATATAGTTGTTTAACTTTGCGTAATTATTTACATACACACGGAAACCAAACCTGTTGTATACTGGGCTCCTAAAGGGAGTCGTCTGATCTAGCCGACCGCTGGAAATGCTCTCACTGCCCTAATTAATTGGCACTGAGGAGATTAGCTTACCGTTCAAAGTCTGGCAGTTTAGAATCACTAAATTACACAATATTTCGTCTATTTCGGTCATGTACATGAGCGAACTTTGCTCATAATTCTCCTGAAGCGCTGTCTGACCATCACTTATTCGCGTCATTTTTTTTAAATTTTTGTTAAGTATCGTAGTGAAGCACCACAGAAGAGAGTTTAAATGAGTGCTCCTCGCATCTCCCGCCCCGGGCATCTCCACGCTACACAAGGAAATCAGTTAACAATAACAGAATTTTTTTTGTACAAGTACCAACAATGACCGTGACACACACACACGTCTTAAATATTAATAATTCCTAATTCAGAGGACACCCCTGTTTTAACCTTAATTATTCCTGATTAGTAAACTAAAGACATGAGTTATCATATGCAATATAATTCGTCATTTTGGTCCTTAGGTGTGAACCGAGGGTTCACTGGCCAGATCGCCTTGCGTGGTACTTAATGCTGTCTTTCCTCTCTTCGTCTGGACGCATCACCCCCTTTACCTTCTTTCCTATTTGAGAGCAAATTCTTCCACAGATGGGATGTTGGTGGCTGAGGGTTGTGTACTGGTTGGTTGGGTGCTGGAGGTTGGGTACCTGGAGTTGTTTGCCCGGAACTGTACAGGTGCTGGAAAATGCTGGGGATTTTGTGCTTGGAGTTATGTGCTGGATTTATGGAATACCGGAATACAATTTCCGGATCGCGCAACTATTGAAATACATCTGGCTATGTCTGTCTCATACAGTACCTCACTCTTTTGATAACAATTCTTTCGTAATCTTTTCAGGTATATTCTATTGCACTGTTATTGTGCCACTGTCTCTTGTCCTCTTTCTGCCTTATTTAAAATAACTATTCACGAGCTCAGTTAATAAGTTCTCTTCTTTACTAAACTCACGGTAACCTCAGTTCTTTGTGCCTAAATGTTTGACAACGACCAGAAAAGACATTCTATAGTTATGATATCTAAAACAGTTTACTTAGTAAATTTGGCAAATTGGAATTTTCTCAGCTTGCAGCCGATCAAAAATGACATTTTCCAGTAATTGATGTGATTTCAAAGATCCCAAGTTTTCTAACTCTTTCTGTAAAATTGCAAACTTGCAGCTACTCGGACTAAACTTATGGCTCAGGTAGCCTGGTGGCTAAAACTCTCGCTGGGTTCGATCCCCAGCCAGGGTAGAAACATTGGGCTTGTTTCTTTACACCTGTTGTCTATGTTCACCCATCAGTAAATGGGTACCTGGGTGTTAGTGGACTGGTGTGGGTCGCATCCTGGGACAAAACTGATCTAATTTGCCCGAAATGCTCTGCATAACAAGCGGCTTTCTATATAGTAGTATGTCATTGATATCAGCTATGGCCTGTATACCTTGTACATGTACTTATAGTAAATAAAGACATTATATTATTATTATTCTATATCATGCATCGTTATTAATGTTTTAAAGCCAGTTGGAAGAAGCATTATTTAATTATCGAATAAAATATGAATGTCACTATTTATTCGATAAATTTAGCAATCTGGTAATTATGGCATCCAATAGAAGCGTGAGTCTGAACTCTTGACAGCGTGAGCTATGACTCGACCCCCTGTCTCCACAATTAGGAGAGTAAAACACCAGAGGTGAAAACTTAAAATCGATCGGAAGCGTCATTCCTAAGTTACTCTTTTACCTCTCAAACAAATCTGTTAACACTGAAAATAAATTTAATAGGTACTATCCTGGTCCTAAGATGCATCAGCCATTAACTATGGAAGTCGTTCTGAAGTGGTAAGCCGGAAAAAATATTTAACACAATTTGAAGGGGGTTAAAAAATCATGCTATTTTACACATAAAATAGCCAAGTCTGGGCCCACACGTCTGAATCTCACTCTTCTCTCAAGTCGAATTTTTTGGCTCCTTTTTTCAGCGTTGGAAGCTACAGCACTGAAAATTTTGGAATCTGGTTGAATTATTTCAGAATGCTGGGAATTGATTCAATAACTTTGGTCATGAGTCAGGTGAACATGTTCATTGTTCATAGAATTCGGTTCTCGTTACCGTACACAAATGCTGAAAATTTGAAGACTATTTAATAAGGTATTTTCGAGTTATGATCGAAAGAACATTTGAAAAATTAGAGGAAAAAGGAAAAGAAAACAAAATCAAGCAACCTCTTAAAGGTATCCGTTCAGGGATACCTAAAGAGGAAAAAAATCTAAAGTCTGCCCTTCAAAGATACCTAGTTACACGAACTATCCCTAAGCATTTTACGCTCACTATTCAGATTCTTAGTTTTATTTCCATCCATCCTCGCAACTTTTTCCACTTTCCACCTTCTGATTATGTCTCACTTTCCTAAAACTCCTCTAAATATATACCGTATTCACGCATATGTTTGAGAATACATAGATGCACACGAGTGTGCTTGATTTTTCTTGTTGAATTATTAGAGACAATATACATTAGTGTTCTTGAGGTAATTTGTGAACATCTCTTCTGATTTGCTGCTGATTTTGAAAGCAAACTTTTAAATAAATATAAACCTAAACTGCACTCTGCACTGTTCCTTTTGCATGTATTCACCGGCGAGGGGCTGGAGTAATGCAAGATGGAAATATATGGGGGTCGGCAGGTCCTCTCAGAGACTTGTTCTCAGGGTCGGCCAAATTAAAAAAAAAAAAAAAAAAAAAAAAAAAAAAAAAAAAAAAAAAAAAAAAAAAAAAAAAAAAAAAAAAAAATATTTTTTTTTCTTATTAAAAGATAGAGAATCTTTTCCCGATCATAATGACACCAAAAGCATGAAATTTGATGGAAAACTTACGGAAATATGCTTTCGCGAAGTTAGCGGTCTCGACGATGTTTACGCATCGGCGATTTTGCCCACTTTGAGCCCTATTTTCGGCCAATTGCAGTGTACTAGTCGACAAAAATCATAACTATTTCGCTAGAACTCCATTTTTTTCTATCGGATAAGTACAAGGAACCACCCATTTACCGATTTCTACTATCTAATACAGTGGTCAGAATTTAGCAATTTTGCCAATTTCACACAAATTTCAAAAGATGCCAATTTCTGAATAGAGTCCAGAATAAACAAGAAAGACATTCCCGGCACTAAAATAACATTTCCTCTGTTCATTAGTCACGTCCCCAGGCCCCTCTTACATTTCTTTTGCTTTCCAATTTGAATTTTTATTCTCACAAAAAAATAGAAGATTTACTGTTATGCAGGCTACTGCATTAGTGTAAAAATAGTATAAATAATATCGGCGCACTTGTGAGAGAATATCAGACTCACCAGTTGACGTGTATTGGACGCTTAGCATGATTTGTTTACTTTTGATCTTTGGTAAAAATCGAACATTTCTGCTACTTTGAGCTCAATTTCAAGGTACTTTTCTTTGTAAAATCAGTCAAAATCATGTCACTGTCTGTAATATGTCTTCCATTCTATAAAATGAGACCAGAAAAACTAGAATACAACAATAAATACCATACGAAAATACAGTGCAAAGTCGCTGTTTTAATCCAAAAACACGGTCAAAGTTTTTTTTCTCATTACGCACTGTGTGCTGCAGGATTTTTTTTATACTGCGCACACTGACCACATAGATCCATTCTTTCATATGTAGGCCTACCAGCTCTCTCTCACTAGATTTGACGGCGCTAGAATTTATGCATACTAGTACGTCAAAAACCCCTGCGCGTAAGCCGTACTAGTACGGCCGAAACCCCGAAAGGGTTGAGGAAACGTTTCGCCACATAGTGGTTTCATCAGTCCAATACAAAGCAGGAAGGTGAAAAGAGAGGAGGAGTTTGAGGTAATGAGTCCCTCAGCCTGGAGTCGATGTGTTCAGTCCATCAATCTTGTAGAATGTACATTCTACAAGATTGATGGACTGAACACATCGACTCCAGGCTGAGGGACTGATTACCCCAAACTCGTCCTGGTCTTCACCATTCTCCTTTGTACTGGACTGATGAAGCCACTGTGTGGCGAAACGTTTCCTTATTAAAGATACCCAAGTGTTGCACATGTGTCTAATTGATCAACTTGTCGGTTCTCTGAACCATTCATCTACAAGAAGCGTGGTGTCTATTTATGTTTGTGTGATTACAGATAATTTATTTTTATCTATATGTAGCTACAGGAGCAGATTGTAGTGGTGTTCACTTTCCAGTAATTATTCCCCTATATTTTTCAGGTATCTCCTTATGGGGACCTTTAAGTGATTGCTTGATTTTTTTCCCCCTCCAACTCATACTTTTCATTTTCCTCATAACACAAGAAAGCATCGTTGGATCGGCTTCAACTTTTCAGCGCTGGTTTATGGTAACTAGTGCGGCAAGAAGTTAAAATAATGGCTCCGGTAAGTTCCAAAAACCCTTTTATTTGAACATTCAAATAAAAAAGTGTCTATGTTAACGACGAAGGAGAGTGAAATTTTATGTGTAAAATAGAGTGATTTTTTTTAACGCATCGGCCGTTTCCCACCGAGACATGGTGACCTATAAAAAGAAGAAACACTTTCATCATCATTTACTCCATCACTGTCTTGCCAGAGGAACACCGATATTACAGTTCAAAACTGAAACTATCACCACCCCTCCTTCAAAGCGCATGCACTATACTTCTCACCTCTAGGACTCAAGTTCGGCTAACCGGTTTCCCTGAACCCTTTCATAAATGGTACCTTGCCCACATCCCAACAACACTTCTATCTAACATGTTCACACGTTTGCTGGATATCTAAGCTGTTCGCAAGCAAAACCTCCATAACCCCTTACCTCCAACCTTTACCCCTTCTTCCCTCCATTTCAGATTTATACGCCCTCCACGTCATTCTATTTTGTTTCAGCCTCTCTAAGTGTCTTAACCACCTCAACAACCTCTCTTCAGCCCTATTACTAATCTCGCACCTCCTTCTAATGTCCAAGCTACGAATTCTTTGCATTATATTCACAACACACATTGCCCTCAGACATGACTTCTCTACTGCTTCCAGCCTCCTCCTTTCTGTAACCTTCACCAACTATGCTTCACACCCATATAAGATTGTTGGTATCACAACACTCCTACATTTCTCTTTTTGTCTCCATAGATGACGTTCTTTATCTCCACAGATATCTGAATGCACTACTCACCTTTCTCCCCTCGACAGTTCTGTGATTCACATCGACTTTCTTAGACCCATTTGCTGATAAGTCCACTCCAAAATATCTGAACACATTTAATTCCTCAATACTCTCTCTAGTTTGATATCCAATCTTTCATAACCTAATTATATTTGGTTATCCTCATTACCTTACTCTTTTCTATGTTCGCTTTTAATTTCCTTCTTTTATAAACACTCACAAATTCGTCCACCAACTTTGCAACTTCTCTTCCGAATGTGAAAAAAATTGTGAAGAGGAAAAAGAAATTGTGACAACTCCAACTTTATATTTGATTCATTTTCTACCAATCTCACACCTTTTCCCAACACCCCCGCATTCACTTCGCTTACATCCCCAGCTATAAATATATCAAACAACCATGGTGATTTCACACATTCCTGTCTAAGGCCTACCTTTACTTGAAAATTAATCTCCCACTCTCCTGTATACCCTAACCTGAGCCTCACTACCCTCGTAAAAACTCTTAACTGCTTTCTGTAACCTAACACCAATTCCATACACTTGCAACATCTGCCACATTGCTCCCTTTCCAACTTATCATATGCCTTTTCCAAAGCCATAAATGCAACGTAAACCTTTTTCATTTATCTAAGTATGGTTCACTTACATGATTCAGTGTTAGCACTTGGTCTACACATCTACCCTTCCTGAAGCCTCCTTGCTCATCTGCGATCCTGCTCTCAATCTTACTCTTAATTCTTTCAATAATAACTCTACCATACACTTTACCATGTATACTCAACAAGCTTATTCTCCTATAATTTTTACAATCTCTTTTGTCCCCTTTGACTATACAAATGAACTACGCATGCTTTCTGCCAATCCTTAGGTACCTTCCTCTCTTTCATACATTTTTTAAATAAGAGCGCCTACCATTCCAAAACTATATCCCCACTTGGTTTTAACTTTTCTGTCTTGATCCCATTTATCCGAGCTCCTTTAATCCCTTTCATTCTACCCACAGCTTCATGTATGTCTTCCACACTCACATCTGGTTCTTCCTCACTCCTAAAAGATGTTATGCCTCTCTGGGTAATGCACAAAATCACAGCTTCATCAAAATTTAACAGTTCCTCAAAATGTTATCTCCATGTTCCCGATACCTCTAACTCCCCATCTAATAACTCTCCTTCTCTCTTTTTAACTGTCATACAATTTGTTCTCTAGGCTTTCTCAAATTATTAATCTTACTCCAAGACTTTTTCTTATTCTCAGCAAAATTTGTTGACAGCATCTCACCCACTCTCTCATTTCCTCTCCTTTTATATTCCTTCACCACTCTCTTAACCGTTCTTTTTCTCTCCAATTTCTCTTTTACTCCTCCATGCTTAAATGACTTCTACTACGTAAAAACCTTTCATATTCTAACTTTTCTGTTACTACTTTCTTTACCTCATCATTCCACCAATCGTTCCTGTTCCCTCCTGCACCCACCCTCCTATATTTACAAACTTCTGCTGAACACTCTAACCCTGCATACTTAAATCTATCCCATACTTCTTCAGCCTCATTGCTTATACTCTCACTAGCTCATCTTTCTACCAATAATTGTTTTTATCTTACCCTAACTGCCTCCTCCTTTAGTTTATAAACCTTCGTCTTGTGCCCCATCTATCTTTTATCCACAACTAAAAATGATCTGATGTATCTGTTGCCGTTCTATAAACGTGCACATCATAGAGTTGACCCATCAACCATTTATCCTTTGATACATAGTCTAACACACTACTCTTATTACTCCTTATATCAAATCTCGTATACTTATTATCTTCTTTCTTAAACTGTGTATTGCCTTTTACCAAATCCCTTTCTATACAAAGTTCGAAGGCCTCCCCATTATCACTAACCTCTGGCATCACAAACTTAAAAACCACGCCCTCTGCAACCATTTCTCTCATATTGGCATTCATGTCCCTTGCCACAATTACTCTCTCACTTGGGTCAAAACTTCATAAAAACCCAACATCTCCCTAAACCTCTCTCTTACTCCTGTACACTCCCACTTTTCGCATCAGACTTTAATTTAATTCACAAAATTCTTGAATGTATACACTGATATTCCCTCTTAACCTGCCATAATTGATCCTTTAATATTATTACTACCCCTTCCTTAGCTTTAACACTCTCAGATACTCCTGACCTAATCCCATTTATTTTATCCCACCGAAACTTCCCTACCCCTTGAGATCTGTTTCACTTTGAGCCAAGACATGCAACTTCTTTTCATTCATAACACTGGTAGTTATCTCTTATCATCTACACTACATCCGTGCACATTCACATGTCCCATCTTTATAAAGTTTTTCTTATTTTTAGTAATTTATACAGAAGAAGGAGTTACTAGCACGCACAAACACACATTATATATATATATATATATATATATATATATATATATATATATATATATATATATATATATATATATATATATATATATATATATATATATATATATATATATATATATATATATATAACAATAACAACACTACGACTAGCCAAGGATTCGAACCCATGTAGTTTTGGCCCTGCCTCATGATGAGCGAAAAACACATGACGGTCTTACCCCCTGGACCACACAATCCTACAAAAACCAAGCACCCGGCAGAGCTAATTGATCCGAGGACATATGGTGATGCTTGTTGAGAAATGGTTTACCAGCTAAGGTTAAAGATTAAATAGGGAGTACTTAGCTGATAAGACAGCTATCGTCCACACAGCCGCCCCTGCAGACGAGGTTTTGAGAAGCTGTCTCATCCACTTCTCAACGGGCTGTAATAGATTATATTTGTTAATAATAATTTAACCCTAGGGGGTGTTATGTCAGCATGTATCAGACACTGATGGCTGACGACACTTACTTGTGTGGACTCAAAGGTCCACTTATCACCAGGGTTTATGATAAGTGACTAACTCGTAACTTATACTCAACTGCGCAGTCAATAGAAGTACATCACGAGTTAGAACACTTACCTGGGTATATGTATCTGACCCGTAGTTATGCCCGGATATCCGATGAGTTGATTGAAGAATAGTGTTCTTTGAAGAATGTCGCACTACACTCTGTTGGATCGCAACACTCGTTGTTACATTGTTCATCAATAATTGTTCACACCATATCACTAAAGAAGCTGATACCCGCTCCTGGAAAAAATTTCTCCACAATGCGGGTGCCTCTGAGATAATTTAATTCTAATCCCCGTTTGGTGTACTAGCCTCCACAAGCAGTATTTATATTATTATGACTACGAACGAGTGGTATTGAATCAATAACAACACTGCAAATAGCCGAGGATTCGAACCCACGTCATTCAGAGGCACCTGCACCACCAAATGCCCCAATCTTCATGACTTTGCACTTGGTGGGATTGATCTCCAGGAGCCAATTGCTGCACCAGGTCTGCAGCCTGTCCAGATCCCTTTGTAGTTCTGCCTGGTCTTCGATCGAGTGAATTCTTCTCATCAACTTCACGTCATCTGCAAACAGGGACACCTCAGAGTCTTCCTTCCGTCATGTCGTTCACAAATACCAGAAACAGCACTGGTCCTAGGACTGACCCCTGTGGGACCCCGCTGGTCACAGGTGCCTACTCTGACACCTCGCCACGTACCATGACTCGCTGCTGTCTTCCTGACACGTATTCCCTGATCCATTGTAGTGCCTTCCCTGTTATCCCTGCTTGGTCCTCCAGTTTTTGCACCAATCTCTTGTGTGGAACTGTGTCAAACGCCTTCTTGCAGTCCAAGAATATGCAATCCACCCACCCCTCTCTCTCTTGTCTTACTGCTGTCACCATGTCATAGAACTCCAGTAGGTTTGTGACACAGGATTTCCCGTCCCTGAAACCATATTGGCTGCTGTTGATTAGATCATTCCTTTCTAGGTGTTCCATCACTCTTCTCCTGATAATCTTCTCCATGATTTTGCATACTATACATGTCAGTGACACTGGTCTGTAGTTTAATGCTTCATGTCTGTCCCCTTTTTTAAAGATTGGGACTACATTTGCTGTCTTCCATGCCTCAGGCAATCTCCCTGTTTCGATAGATATATTGAATATTGTTGTTAGGGGTACATATAGCTCCTCTGCTCCCTCTCTCAATACCCATGGGGAGATATTATCTGGCCCCATTGCCTTTGAGGTATCTAGCTCACTCAGAAGCCTCTTCACTTCTTTCTCGGTTGTGTGCACTGTGTCCAGCACATGGTGGTGTGCCCTCCTCTCCGTTTTTCTGGAGCCCCTTCTGTCTCCTCTGTGAACACTTCTTTGAATCTCTTGTTGAGTTCCTCACATACTTCACGGTCATTTCTTGTTGTCTCTCCTCCTTCCTTCCTTAGCCTGATTACCTGGTCTTTGACTGTTGTTTTCCTCCTGATGTGGCTGTACAACAGTTTCGGGTCAGATTTGGCTTTCGCTGCTATGTCATTTTCATATTGTCTTTGGGCCTCCCTTCTTATCTGTGCATATTCGTTTCTGGCTCTACGACTGCTCTCCTTATTGTCCTGGGTCCTTTGCCTTCTATATTTTTTCCATTCCCTAGCACACTTGGTTTTTGCCTCCCTGCACCTTTGGGTAAACCATGGGCTTATCCTGGCTTTTTCATTATTCCTGTTTCCCTTGGGTACAAACCTCTCCTCAGCCTCCTTGCATTTTGTTGCTACATATTCCATCATCTCATTAACTGGCTTCCCTGCCAGTTCTCTGTCCCACTGAACCCCGTTCAGGAAGTTCCTCATTCCTGTGTAGTCCCCTTTCTTGTAGTTTGGCTTCATTCGTCCTGGCCTTCCTGCTTCTCCCTCCACTTGTAGCTCTACTGTGTATTCGAAGCTTAAAACCACATGGTCACTGGCCCCAAGGGGTCTTTCATATGTGATGTTCTCGATATCTGCACTATTCAAGGTGAATACTAAGTCCAGCCTTGCTGGTTCATCATCTCCTCTCTCTCTTGTAGTGTCCCTTATGTGTTGGTACATGAAGTTTTCCAGTACCACCTCCATCATCTTAGCCCTCCATGTATCTTGGCCCCCATGCGGGTCCAAGTTCTCCCAATCGATCTCCTTGTGGTTAAAGTCACCCATGATCAGGAGCTTTGCTCTGCATGCATGAGCTCTTCTGGCCACTGTAGCCAGTGTGTCAACCATCGCTCTATTGCTCTCGTCGTACTCTTGCCTTGGCCTCCTGCTGTTCTGTGGTGGGTTATACATCACTGCTATTACCACCTTGGAACCTCCAGAGTGAAGCGTTCCCGCTATGTAATCACTTTCTTCTCCGCTGTCTCCTCTCTCCAGCTCATCAAAATTCCAGCGATTTTTGATCAGCAATGCCACTCCTCCACCCCCCCTGTTCCCTCTGTCTTTCCTCAGGATTTGGTATCCCTTTGGAAAGATGGCATCTGTTATCATACCTGTAAGCTTGGTTTCTGTGAGAGCTATGATGTCCGGTGATGCGTCTTTGACTCTTTCATGCCACTCCTCCCACTTATTTGTTATTCCATCAGCGTTTGTGTACCATACCTTCAGTTTCCGTTCCATCACTGTGGTTTGCAGGGCCTGTGAGGGTGGGAGACCTGGTAGCATACTGTGGGATTCTATAGCTCGGTGTTGGGTGGAGGCTGTGGGTATGGATTGTAGTGTGTGTTGGGATGGTGTGATAGGTTGTATGGTTCTGAAAATAGTTGTGTGTGTGCTTGCCCTTGCTGTTCTGTTCTGCTCTGACTGACCTCTACTGGTTCCATCCTTGTCTCTTTTCCAAGCTCCTTTCGCTTTTTTGTCCTCTCCCTCAGCTGCTGTCGTTCTGATTGTGTTCTGTCTCTGTCTAGGAACACCCTCTTGTACTCTTTCGAGTATTTCAATCGTGGTTTCTCTTGGAGGATCCTGTTCAGCACTGTTTCCGTCCTGAGAATCAGCTTGATTGGTCGGTTTCTCCCCTGCAAGTATCCCCCTATTCTCTGAAAATTTACAATCTCGTCCATCTCTTCACCTATTTCCGTGATGATTTTCTCAATCTCCTTTCTTTCTTCCTGCTGCCTTTCAGTGTGTGTCCTTTCCTCTCTCTCCTGAAGCCCATGGATAAACACTGATTTTGCCCTTTCCTCCTCCCATTGCCTCACCCTCTGTGACTCTGGATCCTGCCTGTATGTGGTCAGTTTCTCCCTTGATTTTTCCAGTGGCTCTTGATAGCATGGTTGTGCCTCAGCATTCGACCTATCACCCTCTCCATCTGCAACCAGCTGTTCTTCCCTTTCACTCCTTGGCTCTTTTTGGCAGGTTGATATGACCTTAGCATAATTCAGAATTCCTTCCTTCCTGTTCGGCCTTGCAGCTTCATATGCTGTGTCTTCTCTGGTCACTGCCCCTGTAACTCGCTTCAGCCTATATATCTCAACTTCTAGGACCCTTATCTTGGCTACTGCAGTTTCGACTTGTGCCTCCCAATTCATTGTCTCCTTCAACCTCTTTTCCAATTTCACAGAGAGCTCTTTCTCTATTTTTTGAGAAAGCTCTCCTAATTTTCTCTCCCACTCTTGTTCCATCCTTTTCCACTGCTCCTCCATCCACTCCTCCCTACCAGAACCATTCTCATCTGATCCTTGGTTCCTGCGAGTCCCCACCATTTTTTTTGTGAGAGAAGAGAGAAGGGAAAGGTAGAAGGAGAGAGAGAGGGGAAGAGTGAGAAGGGAAAGGGGGAGAGTGTGAGAGGGGGAAAGAGAGAGAAGGGAAGGGAAGGAGGGGGGGAGAGTGAGAAGGGAAAAATGGGGAAGAGATGGAGAGAGAGAGAGAGAGAGAGAGAGAGAGAGAGCTGGGAAGGTAGAAAGAGAGAGGGGGATAGTGAGAAGGAAAAAGGGGAAGAGTGAGAGTGAGAGCGAGAGAGAGAGGGGAGAGAGAGTGAAGGGAAGGGTTGGAGAGGGGAGAGTGAGAAGGGAAAATGGGGAAGAGAGAGAACAAGAGAGAGAGAGAGAGAGAGAGAGAGAGAGAGAGAGAGAGAGAGAGTGCTTACAGCACTTCGCCGTATCTCGCATCTGCTTGACAGTAGGGGTTGCAAGATCCTGTACGAGGCACAAGTACGCTCACACCTTGAGTATGCTCCACTTTCTTGGTTTGCCTGCCCCCCCCTCTCATCTGCGACTGCTTGACAGAGTAGAGAACAGAGCAAGACGTCTCATCTCTCGCCTGGACCCATCCTGGATAGATCTGTCATTTCAGCAGAGCCTTCAACATAGGAGGGATGTGGGTGGCCTTACTGTTATGTACAAGGCCAATATTGTCAAAATACCACACTTGGATCCACTTCGAGGACAGCGTGAAACAAGCTTTTATGCCACAAGACGGGCATGTGTGTGTATGTGTGTGTGTGTGTGTGTGTGTGTGTGTGTGTGTGTGTGTGTGTGTGTGTGTGTGTGTGTGTGTGTGTGTGTGTGTGTGCCCCCACTTCTAAGTATTCATACTGCTAATAAATACCGGTAGATACCAGTAATTCTAAGCTTACCAATACTTGTAACACTTATCGATTCTACTTCTAAAATTCGGAAAGTAGCTAGGTTGTAAAATTTAGCTTGTCTCAGCTTAAGTGTCTGACGTTATCCATCACTACCGTTTTACTCCTTACACTCTCGTCTATGCTATTTCTACTCTAATTCTGGTAATGGCTTGCAGGAGTGAGTGACCAGTATCTAACAGTGATGCAGGACCAGAACTCAACCTTGCAAAATGCAACCTCAACAGGTGAATACTTGTGCTGACAGCGGTGTGATGACAAGTTGCCAGAAGCTGATGACGTAATCGTCGTACATAGGCCTTCTATCACTATTTTGTAATTTCTTCACCCGTGATGTTTATAACCATATATGCTCATGCATCCCGCGTTCCTCAAGTGATTTCTCTTTTCACTTATTACAGAATACACTTCACATTCGGTGTTCCTGACGGAATTGAAATTTTCGAGCCTTTTCAACATTTTAAAGTATATTACATATTTTTCAAAAAGCCCAAAAAATTTCGATGAAATTCAGAAATAATTTTGTGTAATTCATATATTTTTTTAAAATACCAAAAGCATTGAAAAAAATAGAAAAATATGTATAATGAGGTTTTACTGCATATTTCGACGATTTAGAGCATTTAGAACACTTTTCAGACGACAAGCCTGATTTTTTAGTTAAAATTCATGGATTTTCATACTTTTTTATCAGAATTGCTGATGGAATTGAAATTTTTGAGCATTTTCAACATTTTAATGAATATTACATATTTTTCAAAGAGCCCACAAAATTTCGATAAAATTCAGAAATAATTTTGAATATTTCATATATTTTTTTAAAAATACCTGAAGCATTGAAAAAAATCGAAAAATATGGTAAAATGATGTTTTACTGCATATTTCGACGATTTTCAGTATTTAGAGCCTTTTCAATTAAACCTTACTTTTTAGCTAAAATACATGGATTTTCACACTTGAAACATTTATTGACACAATTTTACACTAAATTATCATATTTAAATTACTTTCAGCATAAAATTCAATTCCATCAGTAATTCTGATAAAAAAGTTTGAAAATCAGGTTTGTCTGAAAAGTGATCTAAATGCTCTAAATCGTCGAAATATGCTGTAAAACATCATTTTACCATATTTTTCGATTTTTTCAATGCTTCAGGTATTTTTTAAAAATATATGAAATATTCAAAATTATTTCTGAATTTCATCGAAATTTTATGTGCTTTTTGAAAAGTGTTCTAAATGCTCCAAATCGTCGAAGTATGCAGTAAAACAGCATTTTACAATATTTTTCGATTTTTTCAATGCTTCATGTATTTTTAAAAAATATATGAAATATTCAAAATTATTTCTGAATTTCATCGATATTTTATGGGCTTTTTGAAAAATATGTAATATACTTTAAAATGTTGAAAATGCTCGAAAATTTCAATTCCATCAGTAATTGTGATAAAAATGTATGAAAATCCACGAATTTTAGCTAAAATATCAGGCTTGTCTGAAAAGTGTTCTAAATGCTCTAAATCGTCGAAATATGCTGTAAAACATCATTTTACATATTTTTCGATTTTTTCAATGATTTTGGTATTTTTAAAAAATATGTGAACTATATGAAATACCTGAAATATTTGAAATACCTTAAGCATTGAAAAAATAGAAAAATATGGCAAAATGATGTTTTACTGCATATTTCGACGATTTGGAGCATTTATAACTCTTTTCAGACAAACCTGATTTTATAGCTAATTTTCATGGATTTTCAAACATTTTTATCAGAATTACTAATGGAATTAAATTTTATGCTGAAAGTAACTTAAAAATGACATTTTAGTGTAGTATTGTGTCAATAAATATTTCAAGAGTGAAAATCCATGTATTTTAGCTAAAAAGTAAGGTTTAATTGAAAAGTGCTCTAAATGCTGAAAATCGTCGAAATATGCAGTAAAACATCATTTTACCATATTTTTCGATTTTTTCAATGCTTCAGGTATTTTTCAAAAATATATGAAATATTCAAAATTATTTCCGAATTTCATCGAAATTTGATGGGCTTTTTGAAAAATATGTAATATACTTTAAAATGTTGAAAAGTCTCGAAAATTTCAATTCCATCAGTAATTCTGATAAAAAAGTATGAAAATCCATGAATTTTAGCTAAAAAATCAGGTTTGTCTGAAAAGTGTTCCAAACCCTCTAAATCGTGGAAATATGCAGTAAAACATCATTTTACCATATTTTTCGATTTTTTCAATGCTTTTGTTATTTTTAAAAAAAAAAAATATGAAATATATGAAATACCTGAAATATATGAAATACCTGAAGCATTGAAAAAATCGAGAAATATGGTAAAATAATGTTTTACTGCTCATTACGACGATTGGGAGCATTTAGAACACTTTTCAGAAAACATGATTTTTTAGCTAAAATTCATGAATTTTCAAACTTTTTTATCAGAATTACTGATTGAATTGAAATTTTCGAGCCTTTTCTACATTTTAAAGTATATTACATATTTTTCAAAAAGCCAACAAAATTTCGATGAAATTCAGAAATAATTTTGAGTATTTCATATATTTTTTAAAAATATCGAAAGCTTTGAAAAAATCGAAAAAGATGGTATAATGATGTTTTATTGTATATTTCGACGATTTAGAGCATGTAGAATACTTTTCAGACGAACCTGATTGTTTAGGTAAAATTCATGGATTTTCATACTTTTTTATCAGAATTACTGATGGAATTGAATAGTAATAATAATAATAGCAATAATAATAATAATAATAATAATAATAATAATAATAATAATAATAATAATAATAATAATAATAATAATAATAATAATAATAATAATAATAATAATAATAATAATAATAATAATAATAATAATAATAACAATAATAATAATAATAATAATAATAATAATAATAATAATAATAATAGTAATAATAATAACAATAATGATAATAATAGCAATAATAATAATAATAATAATAATAATAATAATAATAATAATAATAATAATAGCAATAGTAATAATAATAGCAATAATAATAATAACAATAATAATAATAGCAATAATAATAATAGCAATAATAATAACAATAATAATAATAGCAATAATAATAATAGCAATAATAATAATAGTCATAAAAATTACAAAAAAAAATCCCAAAAATAAGTTTTCAAAGCAAAAGCTTGTTGGTTTTGGTTCCAGCAGTTCCAGCAGTTCCAGCAGTTCCAGCAGTTCAAGCACCCAGCCATTGTATAATTTTTTTCACCCTGCCTAGAGCTATTGTTTTATTATTTTTTCTGAGAATGACACTGCCCAGGAAGGGACAGTTTTTGTAAGTGTCAACACAAATGGGTGACGACGCCTCAAGGCGGATAACAACAACTTATTCACCTTTAATGAGTCTTGGAAAGACGTTAGTTATGTCGCCGGTTTTCTCATCTTTGTTGCAGATTATAAGTTTAACAGTGACGGATTCTGTTTATGTATTGATATGACAGACGCATTAGTAACCGGCTGTTATGATTTCCTTCTTATCTATTATTATGAACATAACGTCAAAAAATTTTGCTGTCGCACATGGAAGTTTAGCATCACAAAATATATGACCAATTTTGATGTTAATTAAGTCTTATGACTTAAATTTGATCTTGACGTTGTCGCCGCTGGCGGCTTCGCTACATTTTTGATGATTCTGGTAAATTTCTTCGATGGTTATTAAGGTCTTGGTGGGCATTATCATGAGTTTATCACCAACACAACATGATCCTGAGTGAATGCGACCAGAAACACTTTTCTTTTTGGTGGAGAAATCTGATATTGGCAACCTTAGTGGGTCTTTTATTTGCCTCTAGAATTTGGATAAATTGTTGATATATTGCAACAAGGTTTAACCTTTATACCAAGAACAAGCAGTAGACATCCTCTTGATATTTTCCCCAGTTAAACCTGAACAAGGAACGAATGTTACTGTACTGTTTTTGTTTTTAAATCCGGTATTTTTAAGGAACTCCTACATTTTATTTTTACAGAATTCAAACCGGTCCTCAGACCACTAGGTGGTTTCGTCGTCCATTTTATTGATGGCAATAATAATACTATTGATGCCCACTGTTTTAAGTAGTTGGAGGATTTCTGTTGCGAAATTCTGTTTCTTGAAAGTAGATTCAAACTCTCCAGATCTTGCTGAGACGACCAAGAGCGCTACATCTGCTTGATACATCCCCAAAATCATACGAGGAATAAGAGTTTGGTGTCCGGGAGCATCCAAAAGGGTAATCCGTTTTGCCCTTGTTTCAAAATTTCCCCTGCCAATGTCAAAAGTTGTTCCTCTTTAACGTTCTTCAGGGGATGAATCAAGGGCCCATGATAAATATTGAGATTCCATGTTCATTTGTTTGGCCTCTTTCCTGTATTATTTTATAGTCGCTTTGTCTATTGACTGACTTAGATATAATATTTATCCGCCAAGAGTGGACTTGCCTGAGTCCACATGACCCACTATTAGAAGGTTAATATTTTCTTTATTGCATTGGGGATCAGTTAAGATTTCATGATCATCATTATTGTCAGATATGAATTCAAGTTAGAAATCCAGGTCACTTGAATCAGAGTCACTGTGAAGGGATGTTGTGTTTGTGGTAGTGCAGCTTTCATCGGTGGACTGTATGAGCAAATCAATGGTAGGATCAATTGTACTAGCCATCACTTGCTTGCTAGAAGCCATGGGAGGGCTAGTGGTACCAGCCACCAATGGTTTACTAGCAGCCACGGAAGGACTAGTGGTACCAGCCACCAATGGCTTACTAGCAGCCACGGGAGGGCTAGTGGTACCAGCCACCAATGGCTTACTAGCAGCCACGGGAGGGCTAGTGGTACCAGCCACCAATGGCTTACTAGCAGCCACGGGAGGGCTAGTGGTACCAGCCACCATTGGCTTACTAGAAGGCACGGGAGAGCTAGTGGTACCACCCACCATTGGCTTACTAGTAGCCACGGGAAGGCTAGTGGTACCAGCCACCATTGGCTTACTAGTAGCCACGGGAGGGCTAGTAGTACCAGCCACCATTGGCTTACTAGTAGCTACGGGAAGGCTAGTGGTACCAGCCACCATTGGCTTACTAGTTGCCACGGGAAGGCTAGTGGTACCAGCCACCATTGGCTTACTAGCAGCCACGGGAGGGCTAGTAGTACCAGCCACCACAGGCTTGGTAAAAACACTGTGGTGGGTGGCTGCAGTGATTTTAGTGAACATCCTGTTCACTAGGAACCATATTATACCCGGCACTGCCACCATAATAGTGAGGAGGAAGAACTCATTGAGTGAATATAATCCCTGACACTATTTTCTTAGTTACAGCAGGTGAACTTGGATTAATCTGATATCGTTGTACAACTTAATAAACTTGAAAAGAAAACCAATCAGCGGCCACGTAGTTGGTAGCCATACTTGGTTAACCTGGTCTGGTAATTAAGGGAGATCTGTGTCGCCAGGACACTCGAAGACTGCGTCAATCTAGGTAGATTAACAAAGTATTTGAGCGAAGGTTTTACAACCATCTGCGGCTTCCGTCACCTCCAGCAAGAGGTGTTCTCTCTCTTTCTCCAGTTATCTCACCCATGTCACTAAGTACATTAAAAGCCCAACAAAACACAGTAATGTCCAAGAGCACACCAAGACTTTTTAGAAACTCATTGTGATATTCTTAAGTATATTTTGAAGAGTCATACAAAATATAACTTATGTAATATGTGATGATCTAATTATACACTTAATATAACTTTAGTAGGAAATATAGTTACCCTCGAATGAAGTTGTGTTAATATATTTAGAAAAGTAATTAGTTTAGTGTTAAGTAAATTGTTTGCTGAAGTATTTAGTAGTGTTTAATGAAGTGCTTACTGAAGTGTTTAGTAGTGTTTAGCGAAGTGTTTAGTGAAGTGTTTACTGAAGTGTTTACTAAAGTGATTACTGAAGTGGCAGCGGTACCATAATCAAAGTGAGAGTTGTAATAATTTGTAGTGACGATAACACTTGTATAGTGATGAACAGTTGTAGTGATGGAAAATATATAGTGTTGTGATGGAAGATGTATAGTGAAGTGATGGTAGATGTATAGTGTAGTGATAGATGTATAGTGTAGTGATAGATGTATAGTGTAGTGATAGATGTATAGTGTAGTGATAGATGTATAGTGTAGTGATAGATGTATAGTGTAGTGATAGATGTATAGTGTAGTGATAGATGTATAGTGTAGTGATAGATGTACAGTGTAGTGATGGCAGATGTATAGTGTAGTGATGGTAGATGTATAGTGTTATGGTTTTCGATGTATAGTATAGTGATGGTAGATGTATAGTGTAGTGATTGTAGATGTATAGTGAAGGGATGGAAGATGTAAAGTGTAGTAGTGATAGATGTATAGTGATGTGATGGTAGATGTATAGTGCAGTGGTGGTAGATTTATAGTGTACTGATAGTAGATGTATACTGTAGTGATGGTAGATATATAGAGTAGTGATAGTAGATGTGTAGTGTTGTGATGGAAGATGTGCAGTGTAGTGGTGGTAGATGTATAGTGTAGTAATGGTAGATGTATAGTGCAGTGATGAGAGATGTATAGCATAGTGATGGTACATGTATAGTTTAGTGGTGGTAGATGTGTAGTGATGATTGATGTATAGTGAAGCAGTAGATGTATGGTGTAGTGATGGTGTATGTAGAGTGTAGTGATAGATGTATATTGCAGTGTTGGTAGATGTATAGTATAGTAATGGTAGATGTATAATGCAGTGGTTAGATGTGTAGTGTAGAGACAGTAGAAGTATAGTGTACTGTAGTGATGGTAGCTAGTTTTATGTCAAATATTTTTGAAATGTTAGGTTTCACCATAGCATTTCTCGATGGTGGACTTGTTAGGGTCTTGTTAGTGTGACTTCCGCCATGAAAGTAACATGGCTTACCCATTTTTGTGACTGAATATATGCTGTAAATAATATTAATATCAATATATGCTTTTCTAAACAGTTATGTTTCTCTGAAGCCTTTTATAGTTTGAGTGCTGCTGTGTTTTGACTAGACTAGCAGTTATCTTGTGAATGGTCACACAAAATAATCCACTTATTACTTAATACTCTCATTTCAATTAAATCATTATAACCCTTAACACAATAGAGCAGTAAATGTAAAAAGGCTAGTAATACATAAATGATGAACTTAAGGAGTTCAGAAAGGGGTGGTTACAGCCCCTCATGTTTATATAGGTCTGAGAAGCCACTGTGGGCTAAAGGAGTTTAATAGAAAGACCTGTGACTCTGAAAAATACACTCAAGAATGTATTACTAGGCAGGTCCAACTCAAACACTCCTACGCCCACCTTTCTATTTCTTGATGGCCAGCCTATCAAACTAGACCAAAAATAACGCTTCTTTTATCGCGATAGAACTAAATGAAAAGTTTTGACTGGGTTCTTTCTGAAAAGTTATAGGAACAGCAGCGCCGAATATTTTGAAGAGGAAAGTGACATTGTTAGTACAGTTTCACAACACAGCACTTTCCTTCACAAGTCTTCTTGATTACAAACAAAGGGACCAGAAAATCATTTTTGCCCCCAAAGAGGATGATTATTACTATATATGTATAATTTCTTTTATGCAGATATACAGTGAATTTAATGATTCAGCCATTACATAAAACACCATAAATTTCATCACAACAGAACACAACAGCCAAGACAACATTAGCACTGGAGTATGCACCATTTTCTGTGATGGTTGTGATGAACAGTACAATAAAGAAGAAAAAGGCACAATACCGTAATTGGAACAACACATAAATAACCCGCACATAGCAGAGACAAGCTTACGATGACATTTCGGTTCGACCTAAACCATTGACATATTCACGACTGAAGCGTCGTCATTAGCGCCTCTCTCCTATGTGCTGGTTATTTGTGTAAGAGTACGCTGAACATTATATTTTAAGTAGAGTGTATAACCATACTAAAAATATGGGGTGAAATGACACTTGGAACATCTTTACTGGATATGTTTGAGTTCTGGGATATACGTCTCTCTAAAGGAAATAGTGGAGATCGCAGGTCGCTGGTGAAGATCAGGTGACGGCATTATCTCATAGCCGTCCCTGCTGCCACTTTACTTTCTTATTTGATGACCTGACGCCATCACCTGACCTTCACCAGTGACATACTTTCTCCACTACGTATATGTACTGCAGGGAACAGTTACCTTGTTCCCTGCAAATGATACGTAGAATACGAGTGGCCAAAACTACGGCATGATAATTTTGCCTGTCACTTTACAAGCATCATATTACGGGACAGTTGTTGGAAGTAGAATTGTCCAGCAATGGGACAAAATGTAACAACCAGTAACCAGATGACATTTCAACATAAGTGACCATGGCCCATGGTCTGGTAGGCAAAGCTCTCGCTTCACACACACTGAGTGTCCGTGGTGCAAGCCCCGGCAAGGATGGAAACATTAGCCGTGTTTCCTTTTAAGACACCTGATGTCCATGTTCACCTATCAGTCGACTAACTTGGGTGTTAGTCGACTAGTGTAGGTTGCATCCTGGGGACAAAACTGACCTAATTTGCCCGAAATGTTCTTCATAACAAGGGGCTTTCTGTATAGTAGTACGTGATTGATGTCAGCTAGGACTGTACATGTACTTGTAGAAATAAAGATTATATTATTATTGAAGTGTACTTGCTGCCATAAGCTCGCGATTCACCACACTCGAATGATTTCACTCATATCATCCCTACATGTTTCTCACATGTTTCTGTCTTACCTCTCAGGAGTATATATACATACGTATTTGGTATGTTCAGAGTTACTACATAAAGCTCTATGTAGAAAATAGTGGTCCTTTTAACAGTTAGATTTATTGTGTCTTTTCTTAGCAGCACCAAAGTAAACTGAGTACCAGTGTACACTGAGTACAGGTGTATACTTAGTATTAGTTACTCTGAGTGCCAGTGTACATTGAGCACCAGAGTATACTGGGTACCAGTGTATGCTTAGTACAAGAATATACTGAACACCAAAGTATACTGAATAGCAGGGTATGCTGAGTGCTAGAGCATTTAACTTACCAATTGATGCCTAAGATGCCCCTTGCCAGATATCATTAAGCTGCCAGTACAGTGCCCCGCTGGTGTAACCCTCGCCATTGTCTTCCAAGACACTCATGTCTCGACGACAGAATTCAGTTGCTGTCTTTATCGCTACTGCTTGATGGATCTATGAGGAAGATTATTCTTAGAGTACACGGAAAAAGTTTCTCTTAAAGAAACACAAATTTACAATACGTTCAGTCTGCTTTACGCTAATTTACTGCATGCACACATTTTCAATCTACTTATTCAGCAAATATACACAAATAACCCGCACATAGAAGAGAGGAGCTTACGACGACGTTTCGGTCCGACTTAGACCATTTACAAAGTCACACTATTATCAGCAAATACATGATTTCCTGAAAGAAAGAGAGAATATATTAACGAGTTGGTAGATGTTTGTAATGAAGGGGAGGTGATGATTTCATGCAAAGGGAAGGCAAAGATAACATTGTATAGAAATGGGTTTGAGCCTGTGGTGGATGTAGGGAAAGTGAGTTAGTCAGTGGGAAAAATGACAGTGGGTAAAGCGGCTTTGGTAGTTAGAATTAAGATAGAGATCTTAAAATCAGATGTGACTATAGTATTTCAGTGGTTGGCGTACCTGCTCACTTAATGTATGAAGGAAAGGAAAGTACCAAAGGATTGACAGAGAGCGTGCATAGTTCCCTTATATATAGGAAAAAGGAACAAAAACGATAAAGGAATTATAGAGGGATAACCCTACTGAGTATACAAGGTAAGCTTTATGGCAGAATTGTTATGGAGGGAGATAAAGGTAGAACAAAAATAAAATTTCAGAGGAGCAGGGAAAATTTACGAATGACAGGGGATGAGAAGACCGAGAGTAGTGTAGTAAGTAGTACTTAGATAATCGTAAGGACCTGTTTATGGCATTAATGGATTTAGCAAAGGCATATGACAGACTGGATAGGTGAGTCACGTGGCAGATGTTGTAAATGTATGGAAGAGGAGGAGACAGGGTAATGAAAACCTTCATGCAGTGTGTAAGGTTCAGGTTAGTGCATGCAGGGATGCGGTGCTGGACTCTACAGTCTATACAATGACAAATTAAATGGCCGAAATTACCGAATAGGCTGAACTCACTTAAAAATCAATCTTTTCCCCATAAATTTTTACAGATAGTTAATCTGTTTTTACTAACAATAATAGAATTTTTATGTTTGGACTAAAACTAACTTAGAAACCTCACCTAACATCGCTAAAAGTGTTATTTTTTTTAGCTAAATTCTGCTATATATATCGTCGATCAACTTAATTATATTAAATTAAATCTATGATAAATATTTTTTCTCGTTATGCTCACAGTCTGCAGGATTCGAACCCACGCAGGGTCGTGGGTTCGATCTATGCAATACTTTAGCCAGTGAACTGGGCAGTCACTCCCATGCCCCTGAACACCAGGTTAGTGATAAGTTATTTCATTAAATCCTGTTATATGCAGTGAACTTCGAAAGAGATTGTGAAATGCTTAACTTAGCTGGAGTCTGGCTGAGTGACTGAAGTACTGCGTACTTTGCAGAGTGTGCAGGCTCGAATCCTGCTGTGAAGTGAGCGATAATGTTTGTAAAAAAATTCACGCATCTGCGAATTAAGTTACACACACACACACACACACACACACACACACACACACACACACACACACACACACACACACACACACACACACACACACACAGTGGTGGAACACCTAGAAAGGAATGATCTCATCAACAGCAGCCAACATGGTCTCAGGGACGGGAAATCCTGTGTCACAAACCTACTGGAGTTCTATGACATGGTGACAGCAGTAAGACAAGAGAGAGGGGTGGGTGGATTGCATTTTCTTGGACTGCAAGAAGGCGTTTGACACAGTTCCACACAAGAGATTGGTGCAAAAACTGGAGGACCAAGCAGGGATAACAGGGAAGGCACTACAATGGATCAGGGAATACTTGTCAGGAAGACAGCAGCGAGTCATGGTACGTGGCGAGGTGTCAGAGTGGGCACCTGTGACCAGCGGGGTCCCGCAGGGGTCAGTCCTAGGACCAGTGCTGTTTCTGGTATTTGTGAACGACATGACGGAAGGAATAGACTCGGAGGTGTCCCTGTTTGCAGATGACGTGAAGTTGATGAGAAGAATACACTCGATCGAAGACCAGGCAGAATTACAAAGGGATCTGGACAGGCTGCAGACCTGGTCCAGCAATTGGCTCCTGGAGTTCAATCCCACCAAGTGCAAAGTCATGAAGATTGGGGAAGGGCAAAGAAGGCCGCAGACGGAGTACAGTCTACGGGGTCAGAGACTACAAACCTCACTCAAGGAAAAAGATCTTGGGGTGAGTATAACACCAGGCACATCTCCTGAAGCGCACATCAACCAAATAACTGCTGCAGCATATGGGCGCCTAGCAAACCTCAGAACAGCATTCCGACATCTTAATAAGGAATCATTCAGGACCCTGTACACCGTGTATGTTAGGCCCATATTGGAGTATGCGGCACCAGTTTGGAACCCACACCTAGCCAAGCACGTGAAGAAACTAGAGAAACTGCAAAGGTTTGCAACAAGACTAGTCCCAGAGCTAAGAGGTATGTCCTACGAGGAGAGGTTAAGGGAAATCAACCTGACGACACTGGAGGACAGGAGAGATAGGGGGGACATGATAACGACATACAAAATACTGAGAGGAATTGACAAGGTGAACAAAGACAGGATGTTCCAGAGATTGGACACAGTAACAAGGGGACACAGTTGGAAGCTGAAGACACAGATGAATCACAGGGATGTTAGGAAGTATTTCTTCAGCCACAGAGTAGTCAGTAAGTGGAATAGTTTGGGAAGCGATGTAGTGGAGGCAGGATCCATACATAGCTTTAAGCAGAGGTATGATAAAGCTCACGGCTCAGGGAGAGTGACCTAGTAGCGATCAGTGAAGAGGCGGGGCCAGGAGCTCGGACTCGACCCCCGCAACCTCAACTAGGTGAGTACAACTAGGTGAGTACACACACACACACACACACACACACACACACACACACACACACACACACACACACACACACACACACACACACACACACACACACACACACACACATACACACACACACACACACATTTGCTGTGATAGGACGTGCAAAATGACTAGGACACATAACTAACCTCGGAAATGATCTTACCTAGTAAACTGAATTTCACTGAAGTCATTTATAAGCAGATAAGCATTTTCTTTGATTTAATAGACATGTGATGAGTAAATCTACTATAGTATATAGAGTATAGGATGAGACAGATAAGGAATAAATCATTATAATAATCAGTATCACCGTTAACTCAATTATGATCATAATAATCATCATCATGAGTGCGGAAGCGATCAGTCACAAACATGTGATAATTAAAATAGGGAAAGAGGGATAAATCTATTAATATAACTAATCTAACTAATCTAGAAAAAATCTATTGATTTAGAGACAAAGAAATTACTTAGATAAATAACTGAGAACACCATTCATCCTGTAAAGTCAACACAGCAGAATTACAAGTAATGTAAGCGTAATGTAACCACCTTTAATAAAAATATTAACACAGCAGAATGACAGCTATTTGTTCGTAATAGTAAAAACTTGGAACATATAATTAATTATAAATTTATGTTTGGGATTTTTAATGATGTTGATATAATGGTTGGTTTAGTGACCTTCCAAATGAAGACTGGAAAATAATGGTTGGTTTAGTGACCTTCCAAATGAAGACTGGAAAATAATGGTTGGTTTAGTGACCTTCCAAATGAAGACTGGAAAATAATGGTTGGTTTAGTGACCTTCCAAATGAAGACTGGAAAATAATGGTTGGTTTAGTGACCTTCCAAATGAAGACTGGAAAATCAGTTGCACTCCATTATATACCATTATATATGTTAAAGCTTGAAATAAGTATATAACTTGTATGCAGTTTTTTTTTACCTGTCCAAGGTATAGATAATCTTGAAAAGACTTTAGACTTCCATCTTCTGGTGGGAGGTGCATATGAAGACCAATCTACAGTGACAGTTCCTCCTGTCCTCCTGGATGATGCTGTCGGTGCTACATTATTGGAGACCAACTACTCCAGTCCTCCTGTCCTCCTGGATGATGCTGTCGGTGCTACATTATTGGAGACCAACTACCTCAGTCTTCCTGTCCTCCTGGATGATGCTGTCGGTGCTACATTATTGGAGACCAACTACCTCAGTCTTCCTGTCCTCCTGGATGATGCTGTCGGTGCTACATTATTGGAGACCAACTACCTCAGTCTTCCTGTCCTCCTGGATGATGCTGTCGGTGCTACATTATTGGAGACCAACTACCTCAGTCTTCCTGTCCTCCTGGATGATGCTGTCGGTGCTACATTACTGGAGACCAACTACCTCAGTCTTCCTGTCCTCCTGGATGATGCTGTCGGTGCTACATTACTGGAGACCAACTACTCCAGTCCTCTTCAGTTGTCGCTTCTTTTAAGGTTCTAAAAATATTCGAAATGAAAATAAAACATTAACTCAGATAAATCTAGTGGTGTAACTAAAATAAAACATTAACTCAGATAAATCTAGTGGTGTAACTAAAATAAAACATTAACTCAGATAAATCTAGTGGTGTAACTAAAATAAAACATTTACTCAGATAAATCTAGTGGTGTAACTAAAATAAAACATTTACTCAGATAAATCTAGTGGTGTAACTAAAATAAAACATTTACTCAGATAAATCTAGTGGTGTAACTAAAATAAAACATTTACTCAGATAAATCTAGTGGTGTAACTAAAATAAAGTATCTATATAATAGATAGTTTTCAAAAAGTTAAAGCTTTTTAAGCAGCGGATATTTTTGTGATATTCATGGCCATTAACACTCGAGTAAACGTTTTTGTTACTTTTTTGGTGTGATGAATGGTATTGAAAACTGACAAGTTGAAGAATTGAGACACTTGTGCAACATATGGGATTCTTTAATGAAGAAACGTTTCGCCACAAAGTGGCTTCACCAGTCTCATACAAAGCAGGAAGGAATAAGGAGAGGATGAGTTTGAGGTAATCAGTCCCTCAGCCTGGAGCCGATGTGTTCAGTCCATCAATCTTGTAGAAAGCACAGAACACAGCCTTAGACGTGGCTTATATACTGTAGTCAGGTGAGGTGAAGCAGGTGGCGGGTCATGTAATATATATATATATATATATATATATATATATATATATATATATATATATATATATATATATATATATATATATATATATATATCGAAACAGATGATTGCTGATGTTATGAATGAAAAGAAGTTGGATGTCCTGGCCCTAAGCGAAACAAAGCTGAAGGGGGTAGGAGAGTTTCAGTGGGGGGAAATAAATGGGATTAAATCTGGAGTATCTGAGAGAGTTAGAGCAAAGGAAGGGGTAGCAGTAATGTTAAATGATCAGTTATGGAAGGAGAAAAGAGAATATGAATGTGTAAATTCAAGAATTATGTGGATTAAAGTAAAGGTTGGATGCGAGAAGTGGGTCATAATAAGCGTGTATGCACCTGGAGAAGAGAGGAATGCAGAGGAGAGAGAGAGATTTTGGGAGATGTTAAGTGAATGTATAGGAGCCTTTGAACCAAGTGAGAGAGTAATTGTGGTAGGGGACTTGAATGCTAAAGTAGGAGAAACTTTTAGAGAGGGTGTGGTAGGTAAGTTTGGGGTGCCAGGTGTAAATGATAATGGGAGCCCTTTGATTGAACTTTGTATAGAAAGGGGTTTAGTTATAGGTAATACATATTTTAAGAAAAAGAGGATAAATAAGTATACACGATATGATGTAGGGCGAAATGACAGTAGTTTGTTGGATTATGTATTGGTAGATAAAAGACTGTTGAGTAGACTTCAGGATGTACATGTTTATAGAGGGGCCACAGATATATCAGATCACTTTCTAGTTGTAGCTACACTGAGAGTAAAAGGTAGATGGGATACAAGGAGAATAGAAGCATCAGGGAAGAGAGAGGTGAAGGTTTATAAACTAAAAGAGGAGGCAGTTAGGGTAAGATATAAACAGCTATTGGAGGATAGATGGGCTAATGAGAGCATAGGCAATGGGGTCGAAGAGGTATGGGGTAGGTTTAAAAATGTAGTGTTAGAGTGTTCAGCAGAAGTTTGTGGTTACAGGAAAGTGGGTGCAGGAGGGAAGAGGAGCGATTGGTGGAATGATGATGTAAAGAGAGTAGTAAGGGAGAAAAAGTTAGCATATGAGAAGTTTTTACAAAGTAGAAGTGATGCAAGGAGGGAAGAGTATATGGAGAAAAAGAGAGAAGTTAAGAGAGTGGTGAAGCAATGTAAAAAGAGAGCAAATGAGAGAGTGGGTGAGATGTTATCAACAAATTTTGTTGAAAATAAGAAAAAGTTTTGGAGTGAGATTAACAAGTTAAGAAAGCCTAGAGAACAAATGGATTTGTCAGTTAAAAATAGGAGAGGAGAGTTATTAAATGGAGAGTTAGAGGTATTGGGAAGATGGAAGGAATATTTTGAGGAATTGTTAAATGTTGATGACGATAGGGAAGCTGTGATTTCGTGTATAGGGCAAGGAGGAATAACATCTTGTAGGAGTGAGGAAGAGCCAGTTGTGAGTGTGGGGGAAGTTCGTGAGGCAGTAGGTAAAATGAAAGGGGGTAAGGCAGCCGGGATTGATGGGATAAAGATAGAAATGTTAAAAGCAGGTGGGGATATAGTTTTGGAGTGGTTGGTGCAATTATTTAATAAATGTATGGAAGAGGGTAAGGTACCTAGGGATTGGCAGAGAGCATGCATAGTTCCTTTGTATAAAGGCAAAGGGGATAAAAGAGAGTGCAAAAATTATAGGGGGATAAGTCTGTTGAGTGTACCTGGTAAAGTGTATGGTAGAGTTATAATTGAAAGAATTAAGAGTAAGACGGAGAATAGGATAGCAGATGAACAAGGAGGCTTTAGGAAAGGTAGGGGGTGTGTGGACCAGGTGTTTACAGTGAAACATATAAGTGAACAGTATTTAGATAAGGCTAAAGAGGTCTTTGTGGCATTTATGGATTTGGAAAAGGCGTATGACAGGGTGGATAGGGGGGCAATGTGGCAGATGTTGCAAGTGTATGGTGTAGGAGGTAGGTTACTGAAAGCAGTGAAGAGTTTTTACGAGGATAGTGAGGCTCAAGTTAGAGTATGTAGGAAAGAGGGAAATTTTTTCCCAGTAAAAGTAGGCCTTAGACAAGGATGTGTGATGTCACCGTGGTTGTTTAATATATTTATAGATGGGGTTGTAAGAGAAGTAAATGCGAGGGTCTTGGCAAGAGGCGTGGAGTTAAAAGATAAAGAATCACACACAAAGTGGGAGTTGTCACAGCTGCTCTTTGCTGATGACACTGTGCTCTTGGGAGATTCTGAAGAGAAGTTGCAGAGATTGGTGGATGAATTTGGTAGGGTGTGCAAAAGAAGAAAATTAAAGGTGCATACAGGAAAGAGTAAGGTTATGAGGATAACAAAAAGATTAGGTGATGAAAGATTGAATATCAGATTGGAGGGAGAGAGTATGGAGGAGGTGAACGTATTCAGATATTTGGGAGTGGACGTGTCAGCGGATGGGTCTATGAAAGATGAGGTGAATCATAGAATTGATGAGGGAAAAAGAGTGAGTGGTGCACTTAGGAGTCTGTGGAGACAGAGAACTTTGTCCTTGGAGGCAAAGAGGGGAATGTATGAGAGTATAGTTTTACCAACGCTCTTATATGGGTGTGAAGCGTGGGTGATGAATGTTGCAGCGAGGAGAAGGCTGGAGGCAGTGGAGATGTCATGTCTGAGGGCAATGTGTGGTGTGAATATAATGCAGAGAATTCGTAGTTTGGAAGTTAGGAGGAGGTGCGGGATTACCAAAACTGTTGTCCAGAGGGCTGAGGAAGGGTTGTTGAGGTGGTTCGGACATGTAGAGAGAATGGAGCGAAATAGAATGACTTCAAGAGTGTAGCAGTCTGTAGTGGAAGGAAGGCGGGGTAGGGGTCGGCCTAGGAAGGGTTGGAGGGAGGGGGTAAAGGAGGTTTTGTGTGCGAGGGGCTTGGACTTCCAGCAGGCATGCGTGAGCGTGTTTGATAGGAGTGAATGGAGACAAATGGTTTTTAATACTTGACGTGCTGTTGGAGTGTGAGCAAAGTAACATTTATGAAGGGATTCAGGGAAACCGGCAGGCCGGACTTGAGTCCTGGAGATGGGAAGTACAGTGCCTGCACTCTGAAGGAGGGGTGTTAATGTTGCAGTTTAAAAACTGTAGTGTAAAGCACCCTTCTGGCAAGACAGTGATGGAGTGAATGATGGTGAAAGTTTTTCTTTTTCGGGCCACCCTGCCTTGGTGGGAATCCGCCGGTGTGATAATAAAAAAAAATAAAAATATATATATGTATATATATATATATATATATATATATATATATATATATATATATATATATATATTCTAGGTAGTAGGTTGGTAAACAGCAACCACCCAGGGAGGTACTACCGTCCTGCCAAGTGAGTGTACAACGAAAGCCTGTAATTGTTTTACATGATGGTAGGATTGCTGGTGTCTTTTGTCTGTCTCATAAACATGCAAGATTTCAGGTATGTCTTGCTACTTCTACTTGCATTTAGGTCACACTACACATACATGTACAAGCATATATATACACACACACACCCCTCTGGGTTTTCTTCTATTTTCTTTCTAGTTCTTGTTCTTGTTTATTTCCTCTTACCTCCATGGGGAAGTGGAACAGAATTCTTCCTCCGTAAGCCATGCGTGTTGTAAGAGGCGACTAAAATGCCGGGAGCAAGGGGCTAGTAACCCCTTCTCCTGTATATATTACTAAATTTAAAAAGAGAAACTTTAGTTTTTTCTTTTGGGCCACCCTGCCTCGGTGGGATACGGCTGGTAAGTTGAAAGAAAGAAATATATATATATATATTTATATATACATATATATATATATATATATATATATATATATATATATATATATATATATATATATATATATATATATATATATATATATATATATATATATATATATATATATATATATACATACTTATTGCCAAATAAAGAAAGCGATATTTGTGTATGCAATAATTTCGCAAAAACCATTCTAAACCTAACGAAAAAAAATATATTTCATTGCGTTTGTTTATTATTAAAGTATTGTAAGCTTATCTAAAATATATTTAGTTTGATTAGACTAAATTAAATTTCGCTTGTTATAATAAGGTTAGGTAAGTTTTCTAAGGTTCTTTTGGTACAAAATTATTAAATTTTACATAAACATAAATGAAAAAATATATCTTCAAACATATAAGAGAAAATTTTATAAAGGACATAATTTGAAATGTGTTCTTGCTAACTGAACATTTTTACCTATTCGACACGACATAGTAAACACAGTAAACAGTGGTTGTTTTGCATATATATATATGTATATATATATATATATATATATATATGTATATATATATATATATATATATATATATATATATATATATATATATATATATATATATATATATATTTTGGGTCCACCTCTGGTGTAAATTATTAGCCTCGGAGAAGTGGATAAAAATATATATATATATATATATATATATATATATATGTATATATATATATATATATATATATATATATATATATATATATATATATATATATATATATATATATATACATATATATATATAAGTAGGTGTCAAAGCGGCTGAGTGGCTCCTACCTCTCAGCGGTCTCCTCCTGAAAGGGCTGCGGCTGAGTGGCTCCCTTTCCTGAGGACTCCTCCCGCCCGACCGGAACCCGCCCGTGCCGACCCGCGCCCGCCCTCACGCCCGCCCGCGCCTTCTGCAGCGCCTTCTGCAGCGTCGTCCGGATCGCCCCCGCTCCCCCGATTTTTTTCCGATTTTTTTCGAATTTTTTTTGAATTTCATTTTCTTGTGCTCTCCATCTCCTCGGATCAAATTTTTGAGGTTCCCCCTCCCACTTTCACCCCATCCCAAATTTTTTCGAAATTTTTTTTTAATTTCATTTTCTTATGATCTCCATCTCCTAGGATCAAGTTTTTCTCGATATCAACTTTTTTGAGGGTCTCCTTCCCACTTTCACCCCCATCCCAATTTTTTTCGAATTTTCCTATGACCTCCACTTCCTTGGATCAAGTTTTTCTCGATATTAATAATACAAAGACTCCACTTCCTTGGATCAAGTTTTTTTGGATTCCCCCCTCTGGGGGTAAGCATTCAAAATGGACTCCCACTTGCATCCCAAATTCCCTGCTCCAATTCCTCGGATCAAGTTTTTCTCGATATCAATAATACAAAGATTTCCCCCCCACACCTCTCACCATCCACTTCTACCCTCTATGTCCAAGTATTTCTCAATAACAATAATACAAAGACTCCATCTCCTTGGATCAACTTTTTGGATTCCCCCTCTGAGGGTAAGCATTCAAATGAACTCCCCCTATGGGGCATAGTACTTTCTCTTACTACAGGTCTAAACAAGTGTGACGTCACCCCACCTGTGTTTACTCGGCGGTCAGTGACGTCACGTGATGACTTCTCACACACACAGGCTGAATCTTGTCGACTTCCCCTATGTCAGTGACGTCACGTGATGACCACACACAGGCTGAATCTTGTCGAGCAGACAATAACTTAAAACGCAGGATAACACTATTTATTATACAACCAATGCTTTTCATATACATCCAACAAAAAAAATCATTGAAAAAAGGTACAATTCATTGACTAAAATCAACATATTTTTTTCTTGAAGAAATTCTGTGCATTTGTTCTGGATCTTCTTCGTCGTCACCATCTCAGTATTACACATTTCATATACAACTTAGGGAAAACATTTTCACTCTTAACCAAGAATAGCCCAAATAATTTCACATTTCAGGATAACACTAATACACAATATTTTCATTATTTATTTATTATACAACCAATACATTTCATATACATTTCTGGTAATACAACGTGGGAATCACTCTATTCTCCTACGTTTAGATGATGGAATATCAGGGTGTCCATAAGCCAAGGGTTCATTAGTATTCAAATGATACCTTTTATCATCAAAGGCTGACAAGCCTCTCTTGTTAATTCTTACTGTACATATTTCACCTTTTACGTTACTTATAGCCTTACACGTGAATAATTCCCTATCTACATTTGTTAAAACATTCTTGTATCTTGCATGAGTTAATAATGGCATAAAATGTGAAGGGATACCCTTGGCTCTGCTGACAGTAGTTGATCTTCCAGCAATCTTGACAGAATACATTTTAGCTTCCAGTGCTATCAACTCACTAATATGATTATCACACATTTCAGATTTCAATAACCCCAGCTTACCTTTTCTATTATCATATAAGGGATGATCAGGACTGAAATTTGAAAAATCCATATATCCTAACAAAGGTTCACTTTTTAACTCGGTGTACAAATCTTTACATTTCAAGCTAAAAATATACGAGTCGGTATCGGTATAAAGAAGTCTTACATCTTCACCATAATGTTGTTTTAAAACTTTATACCAAAAATGATACAATTTCTTTTTAGCAATCTCAAGAATTTGAAAACCGAGATAAAGTGGTTGTTTAACTTCTAATTTCTCTTTGTTGTACAAATCACTTTGTCTTGATTCAAATGTGTGATATTTTTTAAGAAAGGATCTTTAGCCGCTCTAACAAATGCTTTCTCATTATTGATATATCTATAAGACTCAGCATACTTTGTAATATTCAACAGTGATTTCCCATATATGGCGTTATTATTTAATTTGAAAGCTTTTGACTTGATAGGACATCGTGTGGCTGTTCTCTGTGCAATATTAGTTGTTATGAAAGGTTCTAAAAATTTTGACTGAGTATATTCATATATGGTATGAACCTTTTCCACCTCTAACCCAAGTTCCAGTAATAACTCTAACAAATCTAGACTGATCAAATAATTTTTCTGAGGTAAATGACTGGCCACTAATTTCGCATTAGATTTGGGGCTCTTTCTACCTTCATTTTTCAATATAGATTCACAATAAGGAGATAACATCTCTTCTGATATATTCATGTGTGATAATATCAAAGGAAGTTTATCAGTACGTCTAGCTACCTCAGGGGACATGGGTTTGGTATCACATTCTATCCAATGACCTTTTTTGACCTTCACACGAAACATTACTTAATCCCACATCGAGGAAAGCAATCTTCTCATTCGATAATTTTCTGATACCATTCTGTGGAAGAGCTTCTACCATCGCACTAGCATACAAAGAATTAAAATCTAGATATAAAATATGAGTGCCCATTCCACTCTCAACATCAAAATTGGGATTAATTAAGGGATTATCTGCTTTAGTATACTGATTAATTGCACACGTAAACCCTCCTCTGAGATTCCTTTTAATCAAGTCATATAACTCATGGGAATATATCATATCTAATTTTACATTAGTTTTCAAGAGGAATGCATCCCAACTGAATGAAGGTAAACTTATATAATTACTAACATCTAGCTTATAAATATCTTTGAGTGTTTTACGCCACTCCATGAAGACATCGGCTAACAATCTTGAGATATAACATCAAATAATCTCCCAAAGTCTTACATTTACCCAAGTCAAACACTTTCAAAGTATCATGATCATAATCTTCCTGGCTAATAGCACTATTTCTCAAAGAATTAAAAAAATGTTCTTTACTCGGTAATTTTGTTTCATCGAGTTTCTTTAAACTATCAATATAATCATAACACAAAACTTGTTTTCCTTTACATAATAAAGGTAAGACATCCTGAGGCACATCTTTCAGAATAGCCTCTGTATATTTCAGTGATTTACCTGCCTTGATATGTTGATCTGCTAAAGTGGAAAGAGATCCATTCAATAAAGACAGAGAATCTTGAAACCTAACCTTACCTATGTCTACTTTCAAGAATTTGAGTCCTTGTTTCGAATGAAGTTCAATGTCATATTTATCAATCTGAAATTCCTTTAAAATTATTCCTAAATCATACGACATGTTATGACAAAAAAGTAATAATTTCTCACTCTTATCTTTACACTGCAAATTACAACGAGCACAATATGCACCAATATAATTATTGAAATTTAAAGTATTGTCATAATGTTTATGTTTGTCTTGGGCATTTTTGAAGGTGTTACTACATAATTCACAAGTGATCTGAGAATCATGTCTCATCTTATCCTCCTCTGTCATATGGATTACATGATACTCTCTTCTAAACTTTATTTTAGTCCATTCACCACTAACATTTAAAATGAAATGATTAACAGCATCCTCCCCCTTATAACTCTTCATACACACTATTTCTCCTTTGCGATCAAATATAATATAACAATAGGCAATAGCTTTATGACGAGACTCAATTTTACCTGCCGGGAGAGTGGTGTCTAATGCACATTCGAAATCAAATACACCGATATATTCGCTGGAATGTGTATGACTAAAATTTTTAAAGTGTACTGTTGTTCCTTCCGGGAGGAATACGAGAATCTGATTGATTTTACATCCATCTTCGTGGATATCTAACTCTTCCTGTGTATTCAACTTCATCAAACAACTATGACAGTGCTTCTTTACATCATGATCCTTCATTATCGTTCTAACATACCCGTCAAAATCTTTGATTAAAACCAAATGACTTTCATTCAACAATAACGCACACATGATGTCCTTATATTTCTTATTCCCCTTACGACACATAGCCACAAATGTCCCACCTTGATCCTTTCTTAATTGATAAACATATAATGACACTTTATTTTCCTTCTCTAATATGCCTAACTTATCACGTATAATGGGAAAATCATCTATAGAAGATTTTGCATGATTAAGACATCCTTTCTTAGTATTAACTGCTCTGCGAATATGTTTCTATGACATGTTCTTTTTATGACATTGATAGGCAGCAAAAGCACGCAGTACACATAACCCATCATTAATCTCTGGATTAAATACATATTGGTTCCCTCGCAGTTTCTTGGGATATGCCACATATGATCCTACTTGTACTCTGAATTCTACTTTAACGTATTCGATACTGAAAGATTCGATTTGATCTATGATCCAACCAGATCCTTCCTGATCTTGCAACTCTGTCTCGTATCTTTCTAATATCGTTCCCACCCATCGATCAAATACTTCAGAGATTTCCTCTTCACTTACTAACTCAAACGCTAAATTTATCACAAATTGTCCATTTTGATCATCACCCGATAAGTTTTGACGTAATGTCCTTATAACTATAATCGGGTGGATTCTGAGCGACATTGCTAGAGGTGATCTATCATACATATCTCGCATCTGATCTATAAAATAATCCCTATAAGTATGTAAATACATTCTTAACTCTCTGTTATAAGTTGAAGGAACACTATATTTCCTCACTGTATGCCTACCTCTAAAATTCTGGATGTATGTGTTAATTTCTGGTCTCTCATCTTCACCTCCACTATTGTGTGCGACATTACTGTCAGACACGTCATGTGAGGTAGTTGCTCTCTCATCATCTTCATTAATGGGGACAGAAGTATCCACACCTCCCACTGCACCCCCGCACTGTGAGGTACCAACACTCTCATCTTCATTCCCCATCGCACCTCCAAGATGTGCGTCATTACTCTCAGTTTCATTCACAACAGTACCAGGTGTATTTCCTGCAGAGGAAAAAGTATATCCAATTCGTAACCCAAAATATTTTTACGTATTAAGTTTTCAAATGAATAGAACAAAATCTTTCACCGTTCTCGGTTTTTACATATTACGAATTAAGATTTTAATGAATAGAACAAAAATCTTTTCTCGAGTGACTAACACAATTTTACGATAAATATTTTTCACAACAAAAGTAAAAAGATCACAATTTGGATACATACATGTTTCTACAGCCTTCTTCCATAATACATCTATGCGATCCCACTCATTCTGTAATTCTAACAACCTCTCATCGCGATGTACATCGCCTCTCTTGATTTCCAACGATCGACGCCTTCTTATCGTCAATCTCCTCTGTACTAATGCTTCCAAGTAATTCGCGTATATTCTTTTCTTATCCTCTGTTAAGAATTTCACTTATTAACGCACTTTTCCAGTAAAAATTTCACTCGTATGCTCCAACAACAAAATTAACCCAAAACATTTTTTCCGTTATATCATTAAACTTGTTAAATAATATCTGTTCACCACATATCAAGATTTTCTAAGTATAACTTACCTTTCTCCATGATGTGTGAATTCACCGTTGGAAGATGAGGTCAGCCAGGCTTGACGGGTGGAAACACAATCCTCGCTCTGAGAGACTCCTCGACCTTATATGGGTCACCCCCAAAGTATTGCGTCATGATTTTTGTACGACTCCGACGACGCCATGAAATGCGGTTCACATCCAAGGTAGAAAATCACATAGTCATTACGTATCTCCTTACTGAACACCTGCGTCAACACAGGTCAGACAGACGTCATGAAATGCTGTTCACACCCAAAGTAGAAAATCACACGGCCATTACGTATCTCCTTACCGAACATCCGTGTCAATCGGTACCATAAAGTAACTAATTTTGGTGAGGCAGTCCCGCTCCGCAACAGGAGGTTACTCCACATTAACTTAGCTGTTATATATCTTGAAAACCCATTAACACTTACAGTGTACAAGTCACCTCTCTATGGTAAACATAATCTCTCTCGACAGTACAATGAACTTGACAACATACACATCTGCTGACGTTGATATATTTCGTTATCCATCAAGGATTATCATTGCCGGTTATTCGAATAGTGGCAAATCTTATTTCACATCAAAATTATTAAAGTTATACCATGAGAAATTTCATAACATTATAATATGCGGGGTGACATCACATCCCTTAGAACAAGATTCAGAGATATCTCATAAATTAACATTAAGTAAAGATATTATCGACCCGCAGAATGTCATTGCATCATCTGATGAAAATACAATAATTATTGTTGATGATCTATTTTTAAAAGCTGGTAACAGTGAAATTATTCTCGAATGTTTTACTAAAGGTAGACATCATAATATAAGCATTATTCTGATTACTCAAAATATATTTCACGGAGGACGATATAGTCGTACCATGGCTTTAAACGCCACGCATTTTGCTTTATTTAAAATGAGGGATCTTGGACAAGTAGAGATTCTGGGGCGACAAGTTTTCGGTAAAAATAAAGAATTTGTAAATATATATAAATCTGCCATAAATCGATCACCCTTTGGTTATTTATTCATAGACCTTGCATTAAATACACCAGAAGCATTACAGTTGCGAACCAATGTGTTACGTCAGGATTCCTACGAAATTGTATACCAATGGCGCGAACAAAATTAATTGAAAAGGTTTATAGAGATCCTGGTTCTGTGGGATCATTCTCTGGTGTAAACAATTTATATACAGCTGTAAAAAAGATTGATCCGTCCATAACCTTGAAAGATCATATACTTTACATGTTCTTAAACCTAAGAAGTTTCCTCGTAGAAAATAATTGCTCCCAAACCCAGAGTGATATTAACCTGTGATTTGGGTGATATGTCTAAATTATCCAGATATAATGATGGATATAAATACATTCTCGTGTGTATCGATGTTTTTTCAAGATATTTACAAGCAGTACTCATGAAAAAGAAAGACGGACCGAGCACTTTACATGCATTACAAAACATATTGGAGAATGAAAAGGCGAAGAATATATCGAGATTATTTACAGATAAAGGCAGGGAGTTTCTAAATAAACAGGTACAGAATTATCTCCAGAGTAAGCATATAAAGTTATATCATGTATTTTCGAATGAAACAAAAGCTTCCATTGCAGAGAGAGGCTTGCAAACGTTGAAACGTAAATTAAACAAGTATATAACAAGTGCCAATACATTTAATTATTCAAAAGTGTTAAATGAATTGGTAGATGCGTATAATTCAACTCCACACTCGGGGATTCGTGGTAAAACCCCATTGCAAGTCCATGGTATTACGACATTGAATGATATAAGGAATCAGTTTCGCATAAATTATAAAAATGGAAGATCCAATAAGAAACGAATCAGTAAGAAATTGGCTGTTGGAGACACAACAAGAGTGACTCTTAGCAGATCATCCGCGTTTAACCGAGGGTTTCACACACAAAATACAGAGGAAATATTTAAAATATATAGAATTAATAATTCTCAACCTATAACAACATATCATTTGAAAGATTTGAAAGGTGAAAAGATTAAAGGAACATTTTATCGCGAAGAATTGACCCCAGTCATACCACCTCCAGAATATATTATCGACAGAGTATTGAAACGAAAAAAAATTGGTGGAATTACGCATTATTTGGTATCTTATAAAGGTTATGATTCCACTTTTAATTCGTGGGTCAAAGAAGGAGATTTGTTGAAGGTACAATGAAAAAATCATTATTAGAAAAATTTAAAGAATTAATTACATTACTTAATAGTCTCCCACGCAATCAACGGAAGAGTTTATTACAACAGTTTAAGAAAACACACATAAGTTGTATCAGTGAGATTTTCAAGAATTTGATCAAGAATAAAATACCATTAGACCCTAAAATATTTAAAAAGTACAAGAACGAGATTAGATCATTAGCTTGTAAGAAAATTGGTTTTCAGCGTAAAAAGAAATATTTGCTGAGTATCAGAGGTGGAAATCTTCTTAGTATTATATTACCTCTAGCAGTAGATATTATTTCAAGATTGTTTAATAAATCATGAAAGAATTTTATCTTGTACCAACTTCAGTTATGAATCGGAAACCTCTCGAGATAGTAAAATCGGGAGGTGATGAGAATTTAGAAGGAGGAGGTGGATGCTTGAAGCGTGGTGTTAAACGCAAGATTAAGCTCAGTCCCGTCAGGGAAGTCAACCCACCTGCTCTCACCTCGGTGAAACCTCAGAAAACCCCAGATTTGTCAAGATTCATGCACATAAGAGTGAGTGCGAGAAATATAGAATATGTGAAATCAATGTTGGTATTATTGCAAAGAAATCCTTTGGTGAGTTGGGATGAGAATGGTGACCTTCTTACCCCCATTACTGGACGTAATATTATTGAAATATTAAATGTTTTATCAGAAAACAATGTGAAATCAGCGAGAAGAATCGATTCTGATTACTTAACAGAAATAAAGCATTTATTAAATATAACAGGTATACATTTTGATTTTGTGAGGAATACAAAAGTGAGAAGACAATTATTACATAAAGGAGGCGGTGTAAGGAGAGAGGAATCATCGTGGATAACATATTAGGTGAGTATATAAACTCTGTGATGATATGTTTTTACTCAGTGTGTGTTATAAGAGTGTGGAGATGGCTGAACGTCTTCTATACGTCTGTAGTGATTCCAGTCTTGATTTATTTCCCGCCAATACACCTTCAGCTTTCATTAATAAATTATATGACCCCATTATATTAGATAATAAAATTGATTATGAGGTTGCTCTGAAAAATATAATTTACCCCAAGACACATTATATACCGCAAAAGAATTTGAAGATATGTATTAAATATGAGAAATCTACATTAAATAAATATATCCATAAAATTGATATGAGCAAAATTATTGGAGGTGATATGACAAGGATTTTAGAGGCAATAAATGAGGATATTAATGTAAATCTGCTAATAGCAGTTAAAAAGATAACGGGTATTATCATCCCCAAAAACTCAATTGTGTTCACATATCATCCAGGAATAAACAGAGTGGTTATTAACTTGAAAAAAAAAAATTATACTACCTTCTGATATTACCAGCGGTTATGTGGGGTTGGAATTTGATAAAGAAGGAAGCGATATGTTAGGGTTCTCAGGTAATGAAATTTTGTATGTCTTTACCAATAAAAAAGAGATTATTTTTAACGAGTCTGGTGTGAAGGCGGTAAACCCACCCGATCCTGAATCAGGTATTAATTATATGTTAATATATAGTGATTTGATTGATCCCATTAATTTTGGCGATCAGTTGGTATCTCTTTTGGGAGTAGTTGATATTAATACATTAAGATCTAATTATGATCCCACAATGTACAAACCACTTAATAAAAAGATAATTGATCAAGTGAGTATTAAGCTCGCTGATCAGAAAGGAAGGTTAATTCAATATAATGACAAGTGTTCTACTGTATGTGTACTACATTTAAGACCTATAAAACGAGAGTGAATGATCAAGTTGAGTTAATATTGAACGAACCGTCAAGATGAGAACCAGTTTCTCCCCTCCTTCAGTGGAATCATTCCTGAAACTCTTTGATACTTCGAGGGTGAAAGGGGGAGGTTTAGATGATATCATATTATATAAAGCTAGAGGGAGGGGCGGAGGATTATTGTCATTTCTCGGTGGGATGGCCAGAAAAGCAATACCATTCTTATTGAATACCTTTGCTCCGGGAGTATTACAATACGGACAAAATGTGTTGAACGATGTTAATAATGGTATTGCATTGAAAAATTCTGCGAGAAATAGAGGTGTAGAAACATTGAAGGTGTCGGACAGAAGTTATTATCCGGAGGAAGTAGAAAGATTGGTTTGAAACGATTGAAATTTAATAATAAAAGAAAGTGGAATATTTAATTAATTTTAGTTTATTGTTAACTGTCATATTGTTAGTATGTCGGCTGGTGCTCTATACGTTACACCAGGGGGACTCAACGCCCCCGTCCCCACTTATTCTCATTCCATAACTGATGGATTCCCAAAATTACCAGGACACGCCATTATTGAATCCTCAATAGCAGCTAGACGCACCTGTGAAGTATTACCAGTAAATCAAGGATCTGATAAATTTCTCGAATTTAGAATACAAAGTTCAGAAGGTCATTTTTTAGATTTAACGAGTCTGGCCTTGGAAATGAACATAAATATAACAAATGAGGATGGGAGTGCACTGGGAGACGGAGATAAGGCGATATTTGTGAATTCTATAAGTCAGACAATATTCAAATCTGTGTGTTTGTATCTCAATGAACAACTTATAGAATCGAATCCATTTTATTCATATACGGGTTATATTAAACTGCTTAAGCATTTATCCCCATCAAAATTAGATACATTGGGAAGAATAGCATTCTTTCGTAATAAAGACACAGCAAGTAGTACTATTACAACAGCTGATTTAGATGATATTAAGAAAGACGAAGGTAAATTAACGAATGAAGTGAATACTTGTTTCCCTTTGATGCTGGATGTGAGTAGTTTTCACGAATATATCCTGGATAGTGTCGAATGTCGATTGAGACTTGAATTGCATTCACCCGCATGGGCAATTATGACTCCATTAAGCGGAAAAACATATAAATATAATATTAATTCCATTAAATTATGGATCGATAAAGTTATTCCGTATACGAATGCATTAATTGCATTGAATTCAAGCATGAGGGTAAACCCGCAGGGGTGTGAATATCTGTTCAAGAAGACATTATTTAAATCATATATTCTGACATCTAATCAAACACAATTGATCGCAGATAATCCTTGTGGACAAGTCATACCCGATAAGATATTTATTATAATAGTTGATATGAAGACATATGATGGAGGATATAATTTTAATCCATTATATTTTCAACATGAAGATTTGAATCATTTCGGGGTTACAATTAATTCAGAAATGATTCTTAATATTGACTGTAAGTTTTGACTGTAAGTTTCCTACCCACGCGAGTAGGTTATATTACGCTACCTTGAAATATTGACTGTAAGTTCCCTACCCACGCGAGTAGGTTATATTACGCTACCTTGAAATATTGACTGTAAGTTCCCTACCCACGCGAGTAGGTTATATTACGCTACCTTGAAATATTGACTGTAAGTTTCCTACCCACGCGAGTAGGTTATATTACGCTACCTTGAAATATTGACTGTAAGTTTCCTACCCACGCGAGTAGGTTATATTACGCTACCTTGAAATATTGACTGTAAGTTCCCTACCCACGCGAGTAGGTTATATTACGCTACCTTGAAATATTGACTGTAAGTTCCCTACCCACGCGAGTAGGTTATATTACGCTACCTTGAAATATTGACTAAGTTTCCTACCCACGCGAGTAGGTTATATTACGCTACCTTGAAATATTGACTGTAAGTTCCCTACACACGCGAGTAGGTTATATTACGCTACCTTGAAATATTGACTGTAAGTTTCCTACCCACGCGAGTAGGTTATATTACGCTACCTTGAAATATTGACTGTAAGTTTCCTACCCACGCGAGTAGGTTATATTACGCTACCTTGAAATATTGACTGTAAGTTTCCTACACATGCGAGTAGGTTATATTACGCTACCTTGAAATATTGACTGTAAGTTTCCTACTACCCACGCGAGTAGGTTCCCACGCGAGTAGGTTATATTACGCTACCTTGAAATATTGACTGTAAGTTCCCTACCCACGCGAGTAGGTTATATTACGCTACCTTGAAATCTCTGGGTTTGGAGACTGATCATCTGATTACATATAAGAGTTTTCTCCAAGGCAGAACTATATTAGGTGTTGACCTGAGAAGTGAACAGGTTAAGAATGCTATATCTGTCGAGAAGAATGGTAATTTGAGAATAGATATGACATTTGGTAAACCGAAAGATGAGAATAGAATTTGTCTGATGTTTGGTGAAACTAATGCGATTTTAAATATAAATGAAAATAGAACAGTGATAGTGCATACGCGAGTATAGATCATGAATTGTGAAGAGATAAATATTGCCTTGAAACATCATACGGGAAGATATGCCTCGTATTTGGGATGTTTTGCCGCAAATAATATAAATGAAGTTATTATGAGGATAAAAGATAAGCCGGTAATTTTCATCATTAATATATTGAACGATCAAGATGAAAATATGGCTCATTGGATTACTATATATGTGAACAAACACATATTATTATATTTAGATAGTTTCGGGGTGGATTTAAAACATTATACAAATATATATGAGAAAATTATATACAAGAGAAATTTCATGTACGGTATTAATCAGAGGATTCAACATGAAAAATCATTGTTGTGCGTCTTATATGCTATATATTTTGTGTATAAGTTAACAAATTATAGCGTAAAGAAAATTATACCATATTTGTTTAAAGATTTTGGTAGAAATAAATTAAAGAATGACCAATTTATATTGAAATATGCATATGAGCATTTCAATATACCCTCATGTTCAAGTGTATTTGCTAATAATTCAACGTGGAATTATGAAAATCTGTGTAAAATATTGGAATTATCGTACGGTGGGGTAGAGGCGTTTAGAGGCGGGCAAAAGGTCACAACACTGGTATAGATGACTGTGCTGGGGCAACTGTTTGCATCTACTGTCACTCAAGTAGGGTCAAGGATGAATCCAATTCAGTATCCCGTTGGAGGTGTCTGCGAGGAGGAGAGAAGACTGCATCCCTGTGTATGTTGGAATAATCCACCTGCGGTAAATGGTAAGTGAATATTGAAAAAATCTTTTTTACACATAAATGATTTTAGAAGTGTAATGTATTAACCAATAAAACTTTTTAATGCATTTAAAGATATGCCTTATTCTTCTTCTAATCGAGAAATTTTTTTTCTTTGCCAGATGCGAATTGCGATAAATGCGTATGGAGCGAGATGGAATATTTTATGACAAATTCCCAACCTACTTCATGTATGGATGAGGATTCCCCCATAAATTATCCGCCAGCTTCCCCCATAAATTATCCACCAGCTTCCCCGGATGAGGATTCCCCCATTTATTATCCACCAGCTTCCCCCCCCCCCCAGAAGTTTATTGTATAACAGATGAGGAAGAAGACGACGACCCTGAACAAAATGCACAGAAATTCTACAAGAGAAGAAAAATTACTCTACGTTGATTTTAGTCAATGAATTGTAGCTTTTTTCAATGAAATTGTATTTGTTTGTATTACCAGAAATGTAATGGCTGTATAATAAATAATGAAAAAAAATATTGTGTATTAGTGTTATCCTGAAATGTGTCTTTCTGATGATGAAAATGTTTTCCCTATGATGTAGGTACTATATCCCCTTATTAACTTTAATGAACTAAAAGGATCGACATGTTTCAACCTGTGTGCGCGTGACGTCACTACTATGTCCCCTTATTAACTTTAATGAACTAAAAGGATCGACAAGTTTCAGCTTGTGTGCGCGGTCATCACGTGACGTCACTACTATGTCCCCTTATTAACTTTAATGAACTAAAAGGTGACGTCACTTGTGTGCGCGGTCATCACGTGACGTCACTACTATATCCCCTTATTAACTTTAATGAACTAAAAGGATCGACAAGATTCAGCTTGTATGTGTGACGTCACTGACCGCCGAGTAAACACCCTTCTTAGTTCATTTGACTTGTTTAGACCTGTAGTAAGCATGCTTACCCCCAGAGGGGGGATTCCAAAAACTTGATCCGAGGAATTGGAGAATTTCGAAAACCCCATAGGGGGAATCCAAAAACTTGATCCGAGGAATTGGAGAATTTCGAAAACCCCATAGGGGGGAATCCAAAAACTTGGTAATATTGAGAAATTTTTGGGATTGGGGGGTGGGGGTGGAAGGAGGGACAATCCAAAAAACCTTGATCCAAGGAGATGGAGAATTTCAAAAACCCCATAGGGGGAATCCAAAAAACCTTGATCCAAGGAGATGGAGAATTTCGAAAACCCCATAGGGGGAAATCCAAAAAACTTGTATTATCGAGAAATTTTTGGGGTTGGGGGGTGAAAGTGGGAGGGGAATCCGAGGAAGTGGAGACTTTGATATTGAGAAATTTTGGGGGGATGGGGGTAAAAGTGGGAGGGGGAACCTTAAAAATTTGATCCGAGGAGATGGAGAGCACAAGAAAATGAAATTCAAAAAAAATTCGAAAAAAATCGGAAAAGAATTCGAGACGCTGGGGCGATCCGGACGACGCTGCAGAAGGCGCAGCAGAAGGCGCGGGCGGGGGTCGCGAAGGGCGCGGGTGGGCGCGCGGGCGAGGCGGGCGGGGGGTGGCGGCGCGGGGCGCGCGGGCGGGCGCGCGGGCGGGCGGGCGCGCGGCGCGACGGTGGGGTCGCAAAGGGGGGTCGCGAAGGGGGGTCGTGGGCGGGGGTATTGGTTGGGGGGTCAAGGGTGAGGTAGTCTCGAGGGCGAGGTCAAGGTCAAACCGGAAGTAACACCTAGGTGTGAAAAGGGGATGCCTCAGAAGAAGGTCCTAGACCGGATACACCGCTCAGTGGAAGGCCCTAAACCGGAAGGGTGCGCTCAGCCGCATGCCTAAACCGGAAGGGTGCGCTCAGCCGCACCCCCTAAAACCGGATACACCGCTCTGTAGAAATCATGACTACTGATATCATTATGCTATACTAACATACTCGAGGCTCGAGGCATAGAATGTCTTACTGACTCTGTCCCATTAAGAAATACGCTTAGATTTCCTTGAGGGTTTACACTAAGGAGCCATAGTGTAGAGCCTGCAATTCCCAATGCTTGCAGGTTTGCCACGAGTCGCTAGTGTCGTATGCGGTCGAAAGCACGAGCAATGTCCAGTGCTACTACACAGCTGACATTGGATTTATCTAATGTCTGGTGCTACTTAATAGAAAGGTTTAACAGATCAGCAGCAGAGTAACCTTTTCTGAAGCCGTATTGACGGTCACAAAGAAGTGAGTTATGATCGAAGAACTCTGTCGTCTGTCGTGAGATTATTGTTTCAAGAATCTTGCCAGTGATTGACTAGAGTGTGATAGTTCTGTAGTCGCTGATTTCCTCTCTGCTCTTCTTTTTGTGAAAAGGGAGTACATTAGCCTCTTTCCACAGAGAAGGTCATTGACACTGCTAAGCAGCGCTAATAGATGCGAATTAGAGGTGCTGCTAGCTGGTCTGCACATCTTCCCAGCAATCTTGGGCTCAAATTATCTGGGCCCACAGCATTTTTTTGGTCCAGCGATTTAAGTAGGTACATCTCATTCTGCCTTATTGTCACCACTGACAACTTTTACACAGTTCTGGGGTCTAGCCAAAGAAGGTCCCGTGCTGGATCAAGAGCTTGAATTTTGCCAACAAAGTGTTTAGCAAAGAGGTCAGCTTTCTCCTGTCTGCTAGTAGAGATGGTCCAATCTTGTCGATTAAGAGGTGGAATAAGTTCACCAGGCGAGTATCCTTGTCGGTCCTTGACCAGGACAACCAGGTTTTGGGGCCTACTCTACCTGATGCCGGCTTTCTTTTTGTATCAGCCTCCCATTTAGAGTTGGTCGACTTTTAGACTTCTCCCATTTGACTACAGGCTTGCATGTGCAGGTTCCTGTTACTGATACTGGGATGCCTCTTATTCCTTCTCCAAGCCTTTTACAAACCAGTAGCAGCCTCTCTATAACGAAAGCCGAACCAAGGCTGATTGATTTGTTGGCTTTGTCACATAATGCCGGTGAAGGATGCGTTGTTGGAGATTAGGGATATGTCCATTGAAGGCATTCACTTGGTTGTCGACATGAACTTGGAGAAGGGCATTCCAGTCGAAGGTGACGAGTTAAAAGCAAAGGGCTGGCCGGTTTCCATCTTCCCACAGCCAAGTTCTACGTGTAGATTCTTCACTCCGTTCTTTTGGAATCTCCAGTAATATAAAGACAGCCTTGTAGCCAGATGATCCAACATAGCCGAGAGGTTGACAAGTGACTATACCTTCTGACAGATCACTCACTACTGGGTTGAGGGAGGAGCCAGAGATATGAGTAGGGAAAGCAGCAAAGTTTCTCATGTCAAACACTGCAAGAAGGTCATCAGAGTCCCTCTCAGTATGTTGACTGAGATCACCAACAAATATAATAAATTGACATTTGTGTTAAAGCAGAAGACAGTCCAAATTTTCCATTCTTCTGTCTCACTTCTCTTCCTCTCGTCTATGCCTCTCTTCTATGCCTCTCTTCTATGCCTCTCTTCTATGCCTCTCTTCTATGCCTCTCTTCTATGCCTCTCTTCTATACCTCTCTTCTATGCCTCTCTTCTATGCCTCTCTTCTATACCTCTCTTCTATGCCTCTCTTCTATGCCTCTCTTCTATGCCTCTCTGTGCCTCTCTTTATCTTTCTCTCTATTCATGTAACCAGCTTGTATTCAAGACTGTTCCTAATTACCTGTCGAAAGCTGCGAGCACTTAATTAGTTATTAGTGATTAATGGATCCATGCAGCAACTGTGGTGATTAGTGAAATACGCAGACTGGGTAGTGTAGGTCAACACTGAGAGTAGCGTAATTCCAATTGTGTTTAGTGTAGTTCCCATAGTGTGTAATGTAGGTCCCACAGTGCGTAATATAGTTCCTACAATAAGTTCCACACCAGTAGGTGTGGAAGGTAGAGCATATTCCACGGTGTGGTGTGAAGTGGTTTTGCCACTGTGTGTGGTGGGTAGCGTTGTTCCCATAGTGAGTATGGTGGGTAGCGTCGTTCCCACAGTGAGTGTTGTGGGCAGTGTAGCGCCACGGTGAGTGTGGTGGATAGCGTCGCTCCCACAGTGAGTGTGGTGGGTAGCGTCGTTCCCACAGTTAATGTGGTAGGTAGTGTAGTTTCCATATGTTGAGAAATGGTTTACCAGCTAAGGTTAAAGATTATAGGGGGTACTTAGCTCATAGGACAGCTATTGCCCACACAGCCGCTCCTGCAGGCGAGGTCTTGAGAAGCTATCTTATCCATTTCACAACGGGCTGTAATAGAGTATATTATGTTAATAATTTACCCCTAGGGGTGTTATGTCAGCATATTTCATTAACTGATTGCTGACGAACTTACGTGTGTGGACTCAAAAGTCCGCACCTCACTGCCGACTATATTATAGGTTGGTTACAAACTCCTTGCGACACAAGAACTGCACAGTCCCCCGTACTACAAGAAATTTGTAACCTACCTTGCTCTTGTAGCGTGAGCTATGGTGTTCTTCACACCTTCGACAAGTATCGGTGACTTGGTAGAAGCTGAAGTGTCCTTGGATGTCCACGTCTTCCATAGTCTAGGAATACGCACACTGGTACACTATGTTCCACAAGGTTTGTGTTTATTGTTCACAATCTTATCACTAAAGAAGCTCATCACACTCCTCTGTAAGTGTTTATCGTGTTTTGTGAGACACTTTGTTCACACTAACGCACGGATCAGTGTTCTTTGTTGGTTATCCTGGCGTCAGTGTGACTCCCAGTAGAGTGAAAAGTATTCTGACCTCACAGCCTCCTACGCCGCTGCAGTGCCCCTAGAACATAAGGGAAAAGTTGACCTAGTATTTTTTGCTTCCTTGCCACTTCCTCGATGAAGCAAAGCAGAATGCTTGATTCTTGCTGTCTTGAGCATAGACAACAATGTACACTATCTTTACCATGGTAATAAAGTGGGAGCAGGATTTTCCTTAATTGTCCTGCTAAGGTAAGAGATGGACTGTCTCTTATTAAAGTACACTTTGCAACACTGGAGTCTTGCAAGGAGCGTCGGTCGCTTGACCACGTCACATACTTGTACTGCATCTGGGATCAATTACTCGCTGTAGCAGTAAGCAAGATGTTTGCCTCTTCTGAGAGGGCTGGGCCCCTCAGGGCTGAAAGAGGCTGAAGGGGGCCGATACCCCCCTCCTGGAGAAAATTTCTCCACACCACAGTTAGTATGGTGGGTAGTGTAGTTCCCACAGTGAGTGCGGTGGGTAATGTAGTTCCCACAGTGAGTGTGGTGGGTAGTGTAGTTCCCACAGTGAGTGCTGTGGGTAGTGTAGTTCCCACAGTGAGTGCGGTGGGTAGTGTAGTTCCCACAGTGAGTGCTGTGGGTAGTGTAGTTCCCACAGTGAGTGCGGTGGGTAGTGTAGTTTCCACAGTGAGTGTGGTGGGTAGTGTAGTTCCCCCAGTGAGTGCGGTGGGTAGTGTAGTTCCCCCAGTGAGTGCGGTGGGTAGTGTAGTTCCCCCAGTGAGTGCGGTGGGTAGTGTAGTTCCCACAGTGAGTGCGGTGGGTAGTGTAGTTCCCACAGTGAGTGCGGTGGGAAGTGTAGTTTCCACAGTGAGTGTGGTGGGTAGCGTAGTTCCCCCAGTGAGTGCAGTGGGTAGTGTAGTTCCCCCAGTGAGTGTGGTGGGTAGTGTAGTTCCCACAGTGAGTGCGGTGGGAAGTGTAGTTCCCCCAGTGAGTGCGGTGGGTAGTGTAGTTCCCCCAGTGAGTGCGGTGGGTAGTGTAGTTCCCACAGTGAGTGTGGTGGGTAGTGTAGTTCCCACAGTGAGTGCAGTGGGTAGTGTAGTTCCCACAGTGAGTGTGGTGGGTAGTGTAGTTCCCACAGTGAGTGTGGTGGGTAGTGTAGTTCCCACAGTGAGTGCGGTGGGTAGTGTAGTTCCCACAGTGAGTGCGATGGGTAGTGTAGTTCCCACAGTGAGTGCGGTGGGTAGTGTAGTTCCCACAGTGAGTGTGGTGGGTATTGTAGTTCCCACAGTGAGTGCGGTGGGTAGTGTAGTTCCCACAGTGAGTGCGGTGGGTAGTGTAGTTCCCACAGTGAGTGCAGTGGGTAGTGTAGTTCCCACAGTGAGTGTGGTGGGTAGTGTAGTTCTGTGGGTGGTGTTAGCGAAGAGGATTGAATGGAAATGTGAGGAATGAAAGGAAGGAGCGAGAAAAGAGGTAGGGAGAGAAGGAGAGAAAGACTTAGGGAGAGTATAAGGAAACGGTTAGGAAATGTTGAAGGGAGGGTGAGATGGAGAAAGTGGGGAGGGAGAGGAGGGAAGGAAAGCTGGGAGGGAGGGAGAAAGAGGATGAAGGATGGCGTAAGAAGGGATATAGGAAGAGGAAGTGGAAGATATTATGTATATAATTATCAGTTTTGTGACCCGTAAGATGTGTAGGTAGAGAGAACGCAGGATATCTCCCTCAAGGAGGAGATATGCTGGGGTAAGAGACTCACTGATTCCTTACTCAGCCTTGAGCGTGATATTTACTTGTATAGGAGACCCAGGGTTCATATATCAAACGTGGTGTATTCCCGGATAGTAGATAGGGATACCCCCCTTGTGCATGACATATTCTTGGGGAGGAAACCCGAGATAAGTTCCTCAAGTGTTAGCTATGTATTGCTTCTCGTCGAGCATAAGAATATGACTTGACATTTGAGGAGCACTGCAGAAAGCCAACCGTCTCGTGCCGGTAGGCTGACTACTGCGCCTCAACTCCAAAGATTGTTCCACACATCTTGAATTCTATTGTTACACCTGTACTTTCCAGTATCCTTTCTAAATATGAATTTATCCGAAATGTTGTATTCTTGCTTTGTTAAATATTCTCAAAATCCTGTTTATATAACTTGTAACCTATAACTTAAAGGACTGGGTCCGTACCCGTAATTCAGAAAAGTGCAAATTCAAGGATCTCGGTGTCTTCACGGCTTATCTTCCCTATCATTCATTTATATTCAGTATGATGTCTAGGGTACTGAACTTAACTGTATATTATAAATGAGGTTTTACTAATGATGATCACAGATATAGATAAACCTTTGTACATTTATAAAATATGTTTATTAACAAAAAACCATTAAATCAATTGGTGAAGAATTAAACATGTGCAACATCCAGGTATCTGTACTGGGGACGTTTAGGTGGTTATAAGGGCCAATCTTCATGTCTGTGTTTCATACTCTTCACACTACTTCACCAACTCATACAATGAGGGACTAATTACCTCATCCTTTGTATATATGAAGTTCAACTGTCTACAATAAAGATACCCAGATGTTGCACAGGTATCTAATTCTTTATCTTGTAGATGAATGGTTCACAAAACCGACATGTTGATTAATAAGACACATGTGCAACTCTTGGGTATCTTTATTAAGGAAACGTTTTGCCACACATGATGAAGCCACTGTGTGGCGAAACGTTTCATTAATAAAGATACCCAAGATTTGCACATGTCTAATTTATCAATTCTTTATCTTGTTGGTATTTTATACCATAAATATACAGTCAACTGGTCTTATGAAGAGCATTTTAGGCACTATTGCCTTCGCTCAAGTTTCTGTTAACAAACATTCTTAAGTATTCTTCACATCCACAATGGTCAGTTTCAACATTATTTAGTATGTGGATGCCAGTGACATTCCCAGTAATTAGGATATTGTAATTTTTTTCACATTGAACTCTACCTGTTATTTTTCCCACCATAGCATTAATTTAACAAAATCTTTGTGACGTTCTTTGCACTATTCCTTTCAGTTCATCATTCTGCCTGTTTATGTATTGTCAGCAAAATTATTCATTACTTGACCTGTCAGCGAATTTACTCGTGTCACCTTCAATGCCTTCATTCAGGTCAATAGTATAAATAACGAACCAAAAATGGCTCCGTAATGATTAGTTTTTAATGTCGCCTGTGGTTGGTCACCATTCCATTTACGCAAAGTTCTCCGCTACCTATCAGTCAGCCTCTGCCCTTGAACTAACTTTACCCTCAACAACAGTGCTGCCAGTTTCTTAAACTAGCTCCTGTGTGGGACTCTGTCAAAAGCTATATTGAAATCTTCGTCAAACAATATTTATCGCTCAATTTTATTTATAAAAGACAGTAAATTTGTTTTCAATGTAACTTCAAACGGTTTCCACCATTTTCGATATTGAAATTTTGCCCATTAATGAGATAAAGGTGATTGACAATAATTAGATGATATTGATCTATTCCCTGTTTGAAGATAGAAATTACATTAGGCTTCAGTCACCTATCATATACGATACCCGTTTGAAGTGATATATTGAAAGGACTACTGGGTAAATGGACACAAATAGCAAAGAAGACTCTTTTGCTCTATGTCTTCTTGTTGTTTAACAATTTCTTTGCTATGCCATACTTCAAAACAAACCAAGGTACGCGTGGGGCTTGAACTCCAACTTCCAAGTAATAGCTTTTATATCCTTTTACTCATGTACGAGTTAATTGCTCTACTCTATTGTATTACTACTACAACTTGTCACTACTACTACTACCTCAAGCATTGCACCTCACTCTGAGCCTATATATACCCTCTGTGTCCATGTACCTTTTGTAACGGCTTGACAAAGCTCCTGGAGAGCGAAACGTTGCCACAATAAAATGTCACATTAGTTGCACTTGTGTCCTTTTACTTTACAACTTCCAAATTTCAATCTATACAATCCTTGAAAACAGTTCACCTGAGAAAGGGATTTTTTTTTTTATATTTTATTTAAAAGACATACATAGTACATAAAAATGAACGACAAATTACATAGTGAAAACAGTGATGAAAAATTCTGCATAGTACATGTACTTTCCAATTAACATATTACATCTGAAAGACAAATCTGTACAGTAAACAATGACCACTCCAATCCTTGAAGTAATGACATTATGTCTGGAACACTAAATCTAACCTAAAGACTCCTTGGCAAGTACATCTCATTCCTGATTGTACATCCTGCCACGAATGTACACCTTAATGTGTACACCTTACATTGTACATCCTGCCACGGAATGTACACCTTACATTGTACATCCTGCCACGGAATGTACACCTTACATTGTACATCCTGCCACGGAATGTACACCTTACATTGTACATCCTGCCACGGAATGTACACATTGTACTTACATTGTACATCCTGCCACGGAATGTACACCTTACATTGTACATCCTGCCACGGAATGTACACCTTACATTGTACATCCTGCCACGGAATGTACACCTTACATTGTACATCCTGCCACAGAATGTACACCTTACATTGTACATCCTGCCACAGAATGTACACCTTACATTGTACATCCTGCCACGGAATGTACACCTTACATTGTACATCCTGCCACGGAATGTACACCTTACATTGTACACACATGGAATGTACACCTTACATTGTACATCCTGCCACGGAATGTACACCTTACATTGTACATCCTGCCACGGAATGTACACCTTACATTGTACATCCTGCCATGGAATGTACACCTTACATTGTGCCACACCTTACATTGTACATCCTGCCACGGAATGTACACCTTACATTGTACATCCTGCCACGGAATGTACACCTTACATTGTACATCCTGCCACGGAATGTACACCTTACATTGTACATCCTGCCACGGAATGTACACCTTACATACATCCTGAATGTACACCTTACATTCTGAAAACACTACCCCCCCCCCTTCTTGCATGTCAATCCACCTGACACGTAACAATCTTTATATGTAACTGTATATTGTATGAAATACTTTCATTATTCCATATTGAACAACATGATACGTTCAGTATCACTCAATGTATTGATATAATATAAAATTCAATTCTACATGATTCATGTACAACGTATATCTACTAAACACCCAAACATATCACCTTCTCCAGGAAGGTATAAATATATACATATGTTACATACACTTTACAACACAACCAGTGAAACTACAAAAACCTAATCCTATGTCATCCATCAATTACCCTATAATATATATCAATTCAATGGTAACCTAAACCTACGGGCTCTATAGAGCTCCCATGAAAAAACAATATGTAATAAGAAAACAGGATAAGTCAAGCTTTCTAAAAATATTTCGCCCATATCATTAAAACCACTACTAAGATGTAAGTCTGTTAGCACAAAACATAACAGTGCATGACCTTCACACGTCGATAAATACTGAAGCCTTCCTACCACACGCAATACTTCATGTGTATATATATATTTCGCATTCACACAGTGCACCCATTTTGTCATTTCATTACACACATACCAATAATTTCGTTGCAGATATATAATATTCCATCACATTACGACGTCTGTCGTCCTTTGTCAATTGCATAATTAATAATTAAATTGAAGAACTTGTATCGTTCACAACACACAACCCGCTCATCACACAGTCAAAGGCACTTATGTCTCAGTACTATATTCATTCTCTTCCACACTAAACCCTTTCACACTGTCCTTATCGGGAAGCCAGCCCGCCGCGACCCCTTACATTGCACGTAAATCCCATAAATCCCTCAACCTAAAACTCCGATAGCCCTCAGTAAAAGCAGTCTCCCAACTCCCTCCATAAATTTCCCTATTACGACACTTAGTTCTGTAAAATGTCGCAGCTAACACCTTTATCCTCTCATCCACGCCCACCTCCCTCATGGCCCATGACGTATATATAAAATCCGTGACCAAATACGCCACTGCATTCTCCACCATCTTACTCACCCCACCTATATCCAAACTTAAAGCCCGCAACACCTGCAATCCTCCCCCACCCACTAACCTGAACACCTTTCCTAACCAGACCCGCACCACTTCTATACAGTCACAAAAATATACCGCATGCAAAATTGTCTCCATGCTTCCACACGCTCTACATTCCCCTCCCTCCCTTATCCTCCTATTGAATAGGACAACCCCAGACGGCAAAATCCCATGTAAAAATCTAAACATTACCTCCCGAACACCCGGTTTTACACGTAATTGTTTTAGACGCGTCCATATTTCGTTCCACGCATACATAGGGTATGCCCCTTCAACAGCAGCCACCACTGACCTACCTTCCACTCCTTCGAGGACCCGCAATTTAACACACGACGGATCCCTCACTGTCATTAATAACCTCAACATGGCCTCACCAACTATTAAATCCCTACCCCCCCACCACCGTTGCATATCCTTACGTACTCGCACAAGTCCACCTCCCCTCCCGCCCCCCTCCCTTATATAACTTCGTTTTAGGTACACGCTCATCATCCTTTTTTCCAGAGGTAAAAGTCCCAGCCCTCCTCGACTGACCGGAAGTGTTAACACCGCTCTACTTAACCATTCGCAGCCCGATCCCCATATAAACCTAAAAACCCCATGTTGTAAACGTTTCACCTCACGTCTCATCAGCGGGTACATGACAACGACATGCCATATCTTGCTGTACAATAGCACGTTCGTCACTATTACTCTTTGATGCAGCGTTAGTTGCGCCGCCCTCAAACCACCAAGTCTTTTCAATACTCCATCCACTATTCTCACCGAATTCACCTCTTGAGCCACCCGTGTATTTCTCACATAAATTATCCCACATATCATTAGTTGATCCACCACCTTCCACCCACCCCCTACCACCTCATCCCCATTTGTACTATCCCTTAGGTCTAGAAACTTAGTCTTCTCAACATTAATTTTCATACCTGAAGCCTCCCCAAACACATCCACCACCTTACCCACCCTAAGCAAATCCCCATTACCTCTCACCAAAACAGTCGTGTCATCCACATAACCTACGATACCAGCCCCCCCTCCCCCCGGTCAGTACCCTCCCCACCTCCCGCAACACACCTCCGAATGGCCCTATAAAATGGATCCTGTATACACGCAAACAATATTTGTGATAGTGGGCAGCCTTGGCGCAGTCCCCGTCGCATCTGTATTTTAACTCCTAGCCTCCCATTAACCTGCACCCTCATCGACGCCCCCTGATACAATAATTTTGCCCAAGATATTATTTCTTCCCCAAAACCTTGCCAACGCATGAACCTCCATAACGCTTCCCTTTCTACACTATCATAAGCAGCCTTCCAATCTAACGCCAATACACCTCCATCACCCAACTCCCCCTGTTTCTCTATAAATTCTCGAATCATGCCATGCCCTTCATACATCGACCTTCCTGGCACCCCATATTGCCCCCTATCAATTACCTTGCCTATTACCCTCTTGATTCTGTTCCCTAATATTCTCGCAAACAACTTATAATCTCCACACATAAGCGAAAGTGCCCGATAATCCATTACCGTTGACTGCTCCCCTTTCGGTACCAACACCACAACGGCCGTCCGTTGCTGCTCTCCCATTACCTCAGTCGCCTTAAGTATGCTATACAGCCTTACTAAAAAAAAACTCAGAACCCCCCAATTCTTTACGTAGAAATCATTTGGCAGTCCGTCTATACCCGGCGCTTTTCCCAAGCTCACTCCTGACAACGCCTGCCAAATCTCACACTCCGTAATCGGCCCACCTAATGTCACCCGATCTTGACCATCAAGCTCACACTGCACATACTCTCCCATTTCCCTCAATGCCACCTCACGGAAGCCCACGCTTTGCGTATATGACTTAAACCAAGCGTCTACATATCCACTCATACCCTCTGTCGTTACCAATGCTTGACCCGCTCTATACCCTTCCATCCCTACATGTACGTTTAACCCCATCATCTCCATCGTCACTCTCCTCTTTCTCTGGCCTCTTAACACGCAAGCCGACGGCCGGTCACCCCATAGCACTTCTTCCAATCCTCCCATAATTCGCACACCATCAAAACGCTCGTTTTGCAATACCCTAATACTCTCCTTTAAACCCTCAATGTCCTGCACTGGATAGCTTGCTCCTCCTCTTGCATAACAGTCACGCAGCTGCCCTTCAAGATATCTTTGAAACCCATACTTTAACCGATTATCTTCCCTCCCACGACAAATATAATATTCTCTGATACGATTTTTAGCCACCGAATCCCACCAATTTACCAGTTCATCATCCCCCGGCGCCTCATCCACCAACCGTTCCCACAATTGCGCAAAAGACTGACGACATTCCTCACCCTGCAAAAGCTTCACATTTAACTTCCAATAACCTTGACCCCTTCTAGGCAATCCCTCCCATTCTAGGTCCACCATTACTCCTCTGTGATCCGAAAAAACCGCGTCCACCACACGCACTCTGCTCACTATTACTGTTCGGGGCACATACAATCGATCCAGTCTTGCCGCATATCCACGTCTAACAAAAGTATGTTCTACAACCCCACCCCCTCCAACGTCCATTAACCCCACTCCATTTAATAATTCCCCCAAAATCCCCAAACAATACCCTGCCCCTCTAGGTTCCACATCCTTACGCCTTATCACACAATTCCAATCACCACCAATTACAGCTACACCCGGCAAAGCACGCAAATAATATACTAAGACATCCTTCACAAATTTATTCTTAATACGCACATCTCCCTCTGCTGGACCATACACACACACCAAACTCATCTGTACCCTACCCCACCACCCATTTACACGAATCACCCTCCCCTCCCCACCCTCACAATGCCTCACGACGAACGGGCTAGTTTCCCTTACCAGGATGGCAACTCCTCCTTTCAACCTTATCGCATGCTCCACATACACATTATACCCATTCACCTTCAACTCATAACCTGGTCTGTAGTTGTGTTCCTGCACGAACACCACGTCAACACTATTACGCACCAAATATTCACTAAACCATACACACTTTCTCTCTGATCTCAATCCATTAATGTTCAATGTCATGCACTTGAAGCTTACAGAGTGGTTTTCCTTCTTGACCCTGGTACTGTCTTGCCACCAGATCGTTTCGTGACACCTCGGTCCCTCTCCCCCCCTTTAGAAACGCTCTTAACCAACTCCTGCCCCTTAGGGCCGCTGTGTCCTCTCTGCGTAACTTCCGCCCAGGACTTTTTGCCAGTGCGCTGAGCAGGCGTGATCACGTCCTCGGAGTCAGATAGCGCAGCAGCGCGCTTCCGTGATGCTCCCTCTGCTTGCATCATGTCGTCTGATACATTGTCCCGGTGGACCTCCACCTCCACCGCTTGCATCAAAATATTCTTATCACACTGCGCAGACCTCAGATCCTGTTCCACGCCCTGATCCACAACAGACCCAAGAACTAGATCTGGACTCCCAACCTTCCCAATACTCTTGTCAGCCAATAACACATTTAAAGCCATGGCTAATGAGTCTTCCACATCGCTAGCACTCGCAGTCGGGGTGTCCTCTTCCAACACCTGAGCTGCGTTCAATGAAGGGGTGTCCCCCCCCCCTCGTCACACCTGCTGACTCCATCTCCTCCGCTCTCTCGACCTCCTCACTCCAGGACCCACCTTGTGTAGGCAGAGTCACATAAGGCAAATCCTCACTCTTCTCTATTGCTGTATGTCGTTGCCTTTGTTCCATGTTGCCACGCCTCCTTCCACACAGAGCCGCTAGGTGATCATATGACCCACATAACCGACAGGTCCGGCGTTGCCCAGCGTATGTCACAAACACCTGGGTACGAAATTCTGGCAGCACTACGTACGACGGAATAGGGTAACGTAACGTCATCTTCACAGAATACGTTCCTTCGAGTTTCCCTGCGTATGGCCCAGTGGCCCACTTCCCAACAGTGGCCATATGTACTGTACCATATTTGCCCATCGCAAGACGGATGTCAGAATCATCCGCCTCGAATGGCACATTTCTAATCTTAACCCATGTGTAATGGCGAGAAACGTCGTGAAGTCGCACGGTCACAGCGGAGTTAACTGTCAAAGTAACCTCCTGGTACTTGTCTACCACCGCCTCATACACACTTGCCAAATTAAACTTGACAAAGATCCTCGTCGTGCCATTCAGCGCTACTCCATATATCTCCTCGTCAGCAATACCATATGTATCTCGTATGATTGCAGGTAGTATCAGGTCCATAGAAGTTCCTGTCACAGCCCCACGGATAAGCTCAACACAGACTGTTTATGCGTCTCCGGCTTGCCTGCGCCATGCTGTGAAAATATAACTGCCACTAATCAACGCCAGGGGCAGCAGCAGCGCACGTCCTCACTACTCAAAGGTTGAGTGACGAAACGAGGCAGCTCGCCTGAAAACAGCAGAGGGGTGCAGGGCACAACCGCACTCCACCGTGGTCAGGCAGCGAATGTGTATGAGAAAGGGATTTATCAGGCTGCAGTAGCTCCTCTTTGCTAATTACAATGTCCCTGTAATAATTAAGAATTCCTTCTCTTGTCTCTTCGTGTGTAAAGACCAATAGGTAACAGTTGTCAAACATTACACATATATTCCTCTCATCGTCAGTAAGTGATCCAGAGTTAGTTTCATATGAAAGTTATTCTTTATTCTTTGATCTGTATTCTCGGAAGACATTTTTCGGATTTACTTTCGAATTTCTTTTTTTTAATCTCTTCTTAAATTTGAATATATTTATTCATAGAAAGATATATAGAATCATAATCTATCCTGTCAAAATTATGGAGGGATTAGCTCCAAATCTGCACCCTGAAATCACTCCTTATAAAGGCAAAAAGTATTATCAGATAGTATAAAATATCCCCAGTAAAAACAGAGCGAACTCAGTAAGATAAATTTTAAACAAACGACTGTTTTCAAGAAATTTGTTAAGTTCTTCAAGTTAGTTTCCCCTCAGGGAAGGTTCCTTGATGCTGGTGAGGGGCTCTTGAT
>NW_027195576.1:0-20000 GCF_038502225.1 Cherax quadricarinatus
ACGGATGGAGACCTAGAAACATGAACCACACCTGACTATGATGACACCCTATGTACACACACACCCGCCCACACCCCGCCATGATGACACCCCACATACACACACACCCGCCCACCCCAAAAATCCACTCACCCAACCACCCACCTACCCAACAACCCAACCACCTGGGAAAGTGAGGAAGGGAGTTCATCTGAGGGGACACAGGTGGACTTCTGGACACACGGAACTAGGGAAAGCACCAAAACAACCGGGAGTGGGAAGTGTGGAAGGGTTGACATCCGGGGGCCCACGGATGAAGACCTGGAAACATGAACCACATGACTATGACCACAAATCACCTCACTATGACCACAAATCACCTCACTATGACCACAAATCACCATGACCCACAGATGGACTTCTGGACACACGGAACTAGGAAAACATCAAAATAACCGGAAGAGCGAAGAGTGGAAGGGTTGACATCCGGGAACCCACGGATGGAGGCCAGGAAACATAAGCCACACCTGACTATGACCTCACCTAACTATGACCACACCTGTCCATTACCACACCTAACTATGACCACTCCCACCTTTGATCACATCTACGACCACACTTCATCATGATCCACACCTGGGGGTTCATCTGCGGGGACACAGATGGACCTCTGGACACACGGAACTGGGGAAGGCACCAAAATAACCGTAAGTGGGAAGTGTGGAAGGGAAACCAGGAAACATGAACCACACCTGAATATGACCACACTTCTCTATGACCTCATTTAAGGTTTGAAGCTGATCACTGGTCATTACCTAGGAAACTATTTACTCAAAGTGAGCGACAACCTGTGTATTAATAAGGTCCAACAATGGTAAAATTTATAGCGCATCGTCAACAATATTTTGAAACATTTTTTAGTTTTTGATTAAAAAATGAATATACTACAGTATATAGATATGTTCAATATTTGTTTACTATATGTTACGAACATAGTTGGTCCCTGGGTTATAGTGGTTTTCGTAACTAAATAAACTTAGTACGTGTAGGACTAGGTCTTCACTCGGAGAGGAAAATGAATTTTCGTAGTTTCTATTTAATTTATTAATAATCATAATAATCACTTAAATCCACCTTCTCATATTTTGCCATTTCTCATTAAAACATCACAGTACTAGGTCAAGTATTTACAAATGGCTCTGAGTGAGTCACGAAATATTAGTATATGTACATGCACAGGCGTTGCTTAAAAACTCGAACACATTAATAGATTTCTTATAATAGGGTTCACTTTACAATAAACCCTCTTACACTACAGAGGCTTGCTCACTTGGCTTCACTTTCTCTGAGAGCTTCTTAACCGCGATAAATCTTAGCAATGAGTTCCCGAAAATTCCTGGGATTTTCTAGGGAGGAGAATGGTGTTTTTAAAGGTGGATACTCCCCTAGACCCTTCCTGGTGCAGAGGAAGGTATGAAATGAACTCACTTTGACTCGGTCGGAGCAGGGGTTGAGTAGCTCAAAACACCTACTGGTGTTTGGCCAGGTCACCAGCAGTTGACACTAATTAAACAACCTACCTATTTACAAAGCTAAGTAATACGACCAGATAATATTATATAGTCGAGTAAATCCATTTTAGCTACTAATGGAATTACTCCTGAATATAATATTAAGTGAAATAACAAAAAATAACATGTAAAAGTATACCATTATGATAAAAACAAGTAGAAACAGTCTACTTAAAATGAATAAAAAGGTGTAACACCATAATTGTTATAATAATTGTTATAATTGTTATAATTTTATAAGCTTAACTTAGCTTATTTTGATTTCATAATTCACTTCATTAAGCAATAATTCCAACCGAGAGATAAAAAATTCAAGCCACTGAATGACTCGCTCGGGGCACCTTTCGCGTTGCACCCAACGGTTTTTCAAGAGATAGGTCAACCTAGAAAGGATGCATCCTTAGGAAAACACCAGCCAGAAAATGTCCCCTGAGGTTAATTTTCACTGACTGTCCACTAATTTAGCAGGACAACCCTTAATTACAAATGTTCTCGTAGCTTACCCGCTCAGAGATACAAACCTCTTTTTACTGAATCCTGGCCAATGCTGTGTCAACAATGCACTCCAGTGTACATTAATATTCAGTAATAATCCTATTTGATTGGGTTCCTACTAAAACGGATGGGGAAGGTTCTAATTAAATAAGCAAGAGTGCCCTTGAATGAACTGATATCGAATAAGTAAAATTAAAAATAATTTTGAATAGCAACAAGAGAGGGCAGAGCCAATCTCAAGGAAACAGCGGTGTCCCTCCAGGCAGTATGTGCGTCGAATATACAGGTAATAAGCAACGAGAACGTAACCAAAGAGTTTTGTTCAATTATATCAATAATTATCGCTCTAGAGTACGCAGTTTTACGTACGTTATTAGCCTGTCACTGAACCTCTCAAACGAATATGGAGATCCTTGTCCCTATCGCCAGTAAAATATCTTCCTACACTTGAGAAGCGTTTCGCCTACACAGTGGGTTTCTTCAGTCAAATACAGAGGTAGGTGAAGTAGCGAAATGAAAATGTAATCAGTCCATCAGTCATGGAGCTGGAAGTGAAGTGTTGGTAGAGCAGATTAATGCCAGATGATCTGGCGTATTACACTGTTAAATCAGTTAATTATTGCATGAGTAATAATTTTCCATTTGATAATTCTCTTCCCTTTTATTCATTAACGAATCTCACAATATTCTTTTGTGGGAAACTTCCGACGGCTGTGTCAAGAGTGAGAGTAAGCTCTTCTAAAGCCTGTGTCAAGAGTGCAATCCTTTGGCCTCAGTCCGTATTTCATCGTGGATAAATCAGTAAAATTTATTAAAAAAAATTAACATTATTATTATACTAGCATCCTAGCTCTATCTTCCTCCTCTTTCTTTTAGCATCTTAACATTTGATGAGTTTCGAGAGAAGCAACAGCCTGGTCAACCAGGCTGTTGCTGCTGGACGCCCGCTGCCCGACATATCTATTACAGCCTGGTTGATCTGGCACCTGGTGATGATACTTGTCCGGTTTCCTCTTCAAGACTTCCACACTTGTTCCAGCTGTGTTTGATATCTTCATATATTTTTTTAAACATTTCACTGGTTTTCAAATTTAAACATTCGACACATTTTTCTTACTTAAATTTTATCCAAACTATGCTAAGATATGTGCATATGCTTATATATGCCCCTTAACAGTGAACATCTTGGCACAAGTATCAGTAAAAGTCTTCCAACGCTTATGGAAATTCCTGGTATTTTATTCTTTTCAAGCGTGTAAGTCATTTAGTTTAATAAAATATGTATTATTTAATGTACCTGGAAGGTATTACATTGGTTTTATAATATGAGTTCAGATAGTCTTCATGTCCTTTTCTGGACTGACGAGACAGGTTCAGATAGAATGACACTCATACTATGCTATTATCTAGTCGTACGTTTCACATATTTACCTGTCAAAGAAAATTGCACGATTACCTAAAACAAAATATTTTCGCAAACTATTTGATTTTACAGTCATTGCCTGTTTTAAGTTCTATTGGCGAATTGTTCCATACCACTGATGACTGTACCAGACACAATCAAATTACATTAAGCTAATCATAATTATATATCACTGTTATCATTTACAGCGAATTGCTTTACAATAAAAAATCACGAAAAGAGAGAGACATTATAGTTTTTCGTAGTAAGATAGGAAGATTTTTTTTAAATAAATCGACTGCTTATGGTATATAAAGGAAAAAGTTGAACTCTTCAGAGCTATCTCACCAGATTTAGTGCAAGTAACATGCATTACTCTTTGATCACTGAAAGTACACTGTATTAAGCAAAAACTGTGCTTAGGAGGGGCTCTGGTGGCCTGGTGGTTAATTAACGCTCTCGCTTCACACGGTGAGGGCCTGGGTTCGATTCCCAGCCAGAGTAGAAACATTGGACGTGTTTCTTTCCACCTGTTGTCTATGTTCCCCATCAGTAAAATGGGTACCTGGGTGTTAGTCGACTGGTGTGGGTCGCATCCTAGGACACTGACCTAAGGAGGCCTGGTCACAGACCGGGCCGCGGGGGCGTTGACCCCCGGAACTCTCTCCAGATAAACTCCAGATAAAGGTATGCAAGTAATGGGAGGTATGCAAGTGGTGGGAGGTACGCAAGTGGTGGTAGGTATGCAAGTGGTGGGAGGTATGCAAGTGGTGGGAGGTATGCAAGTGGTGGGAGGTATGCAAGTGGTGGGAGGTATGCAAGTGGTGGGAGGTATGCAAGTGGTGGGAGGTATGCAAGTGGTGGGAGGTATGCAAGTGGTGGGAGGTATGCAAGTGGTGGGAGGTATGCATGTGGTGGGAGGTGTGCAAGTGGTGGGAGGTATGCAAGTGGTGGGAGGTATGCATGTGGTGGGAGGTGTGTAAGTGGTGGGAGGTATGCAAGTGGTGAGAGATATGCAAGTGGTGGGAGGTATGCAAGTGGTGGGAGGTATGCAAGAGGTGGGAGGTATGCAAGTGGTGGGAGGTATGCAAGTGGTGGGAGGTATGCAAGTGGTGGGAGGTATTTAGGTGGTGGGAGGTATGCAGGTGATGGAAGGTATGCAAGCGGTGGGAGGAATGTATGTTGTGAGAAATATGTAGGTGGTGGGAGGGAGGCAGGTAGTGGGAAGAATGCAGGTGGTGGGAGGTAAGTAGGTAGTGGGAAGTATACAGGTAGTGGGAAGTATACAGGTAGTGGGAAGTATACAGGTAGTGGGAAGTATACAGGTGGTGGGAGGTACACAAGGGGAGAGGAGTGAGAGGCTGAACAAATTTAGAATTTGATGCCGAAGTGGCTAGCTTATTGTTCACTCTATATCCTTCCTGTCTATCTTCATATTCACCATCTTCACATCCCTTTAAGAACCCCTCGCCATCTTCAACACACACCTTGAAGAAACCTTCATCAACTGAAGGACACACCTTGAAGATGACGAAGAGCTCATAATTCAAAGAAATGAGTCTGTCATGCCTTTCCTCAGATCAACCTTAATTACATCAATTTACGCAGCCGTTTTATGACCTACGGGTGTAGCGCTTGCTTATGTATGCAACTTACACGTAAAAAAACATTACACGTGTAATAGTTCATGACTTTGTTCATAATGTTTATAAAAGAAGAAAAGGGTAAAAAACTTTAAAGAATGTAATAATTATAACTGAATAATAGTGTTGAGCAGACCAGGTAAAGTGTGTCAGAAATATGATGGATGAAGTGATGGAAAAGACAAAATATGTAACAAAGAAGAGTGTAAATTCAGAAAGGAAAGGGAATATGTGGATCATGTATAAATACTGAAATACATAAGTTAAGAACACTTATATATGTATCTTTTGCAAACCTATAAATGCACTTAAGCGCATTTATAGGTTTGCAAAATATATATAAAAGACGTTACTAGAGTTAAAAGTGTATTTAATCTTAGGTAATGTTTTGGAAGCTAAAGTGTTGAATTAAGTTAAAATATGCAAGGAAGACTGTAAAGATTTACCCATTTATTCATTTACGAAACTCTAGAAACAGGTTATTATAAATTTAAATATAATCATCACTTAATATTATAGGGCGAAAGTCCCCGTTTATAGCTAAAATAGAGACTTTCGGCGTTATATTATTATCTGTTTAATATATAAAAAATACCATGGTATTATCACTATTTTATTATTATTATTATTATTATTATTATTATTATTATTATTATTATTATTGTTAGGTAGGATTTCTTATGTATATAAAACATAAGTCTCGGAACCATCCGGTGAATTGTTCAATAGTTTATGTCCGGCTGACTGACGTTTGGGTGAGGTGATCCAACCTGACGACGGGTCAACAGACTGGCAGGTAGTCAGTCCGCTCCCTGCTCTAGCCTTGACAACTGATCGTATATTGGTTCTCTCTTAGGGTGTACAGTTTGAATGGGTTTGAGAATTAGTCTCTAGAGCTGACTCAGTTTGTTCCTCATTGCTCTGAAAGATTGTTTTGATATTTATATTCTTGGTCAGTTCAGTAATCCATAGAGATACGTCTTCTCAGATAAACTCATGCTTTCTACTTCCTTTACGGCCGGATTCAAAGGTCTTGTTGAATCTTGTATATTTTGTAGCTTGAGCTTACACAGTCTTGTTAAGACAAAGACGTAAATGTTAGTGAAGACTTAATTACAGGAAGAAAAATTATTCTTCCTTATTAATGTGATACCTCCATGATTTTGAACTAAATATATATATTATTGTAAATTTATTGTACAAAGTATTAAGATATAATATTAGGTACAGAGAAAAGATAAAGTATTGTATTTAAATACTTTAATAAATTTGAATATTCTATGGAGTTTCCCAGTTGAAATTATTTCCCCTAGACTCTAAAATACCTTTAACTAACTCTGATCCAAAATCTTTTTGCCTATGAAGAAAATAGTAATAGTTCTTTATAAAATTTCTTATTCGCAACACACAATAACACGTAAGCATTATATTCATACACAGTAACATGTTACACCTGACTCACAGTCCTCCACTAGTGTCTCAAACTTGTCTGTATTTATCTGTATAGTCCTTGTGGCTTAGCGCTTCTTTTTTGATTATAATAATAATAATAATGTCTGTTTTTATAAATCTACATGTTTCACAAAGAATATTACTCACAAATACTTTCAAACTGCTAAATAAGTAAAAACGCTTGTACTCAGTATAAATTCATAGTGTAACATAAAGGGAATTCCAAAACTTTAATTAATTAGCCAGTCCTTGGTGGGGGAACTGTGTGACAGCTTGGTCTGGTCTAGCTGGTGTACGGTCGCGGCTGTCTTGGTGGCTGGAATTACTGGACGCAGTTTTCTGTATGTCCCCCTCCAGTAATTCCACTCACCAAGACAGCCGCTACCGTACACCAGCTAGACAAGACCAAGTTGCCACCCAGCAAAGCCACTGGGGGTGGCAACCGCTGACTCTGGGGAAGGGAGTCCACTCAGGTGACACAAGTGGACTCCTGGAGAAGCTGATCCAGGGAAGGCTCCGCTGACCTCGGGTAAGTGAGGAAGGGAAGACATCTGGGAGCGAGCGGATGGATTCCTGGATACATGAACTTGGGGAAGGTTGTTGTTGAGGCTGACCTTGGGTAAGTGGGGAAGGGGAGACATCCGGGAGCGAACGGATGGATTCCTGGATACATAAACCTGGGGAAAGCATGAATACATGCAGTTGAGGCTGACCTTGGGGAAGTGGGGAAGGGAAGACATCTGGCGGTAGACGGATGGATTCCTGGATACATGAACCTGGAGAAGGCAAGAATACCGCTGACTTTGAGGAAGTGGGGAAGGGAGTCCACCTGAGGTGACACCAAGTGGGCTCCTGGAGACATTGATCCGGGGAAGGCACTGACCTAACTCGCTGACCTTAGGTAAGTGGGGGAAGGGAAGACATCTGGTAGCGAACGGATGGATTCCTGGATACATGAACTTGGGGAAGGTTGTTGTTGAGGCTGACCTTGGGTAAGTGGGGAAGGGGAGACATCCGGGAGCGAACGGATGGATTCCTGGATACATGAACCTGGGGAAAGCATGAATACATGCAGTTGAGGCTGACCTTGGGGAAGTGGGGAAGGAAAGACATCTGGCGGTAGACGGATGGATTCCTGGATACATGAACCTGGGGGCGGCAAGAATACAGGTTAGTGAGGCTGACCTTGGGAAAGTGAGAAAGGGAAAATGTCCGGAGGCGGACGGATGGATTCCTGGATACATGAACCTGGGGAAGTCTGAGGCTGGAAGGCAGAGAGAAAGAGAGAGGCGAGGCTGACCTTAGGGAAGTGAGGAAGGGGAGACATCCGGGGGCCCACGGATGGATTCCTGGACACATGAACCTGTGGAAGGCGAGGGGGGGGGGCGGACCTTAAAGACGAACCACTGGCCTCCACGTGGCAAGGTCTGTTAACTCAGAGGTAACTCTGAGGCTGACAGTGGTCGCTAATAATAGTTTTATTATTATTGTTACTTATGGTTCATGATTTGCTAATTTTGATTCAAAAGCGTCACCCATTGTGGTGTTATTCCCACTCCAGCCTCCCTGACAGTAGCCACGATGGTGTTATTCCCACTCCAGCCTCCCTGACAGTAGCAACGGTGGTGTTATTCCCACTCCAGCCTCCCTGACAGTAGCCACGATGGTGTTATTCCCACTCCAGCCTCCCTGACAGTAGCAACGGTGGTGTTATTCCCACTCCAGTCTCCCTGACAGTAGCCACGATGGTGATATTCCCACTCCAGCCTCCCTGACAGTAGCAACGGTGGTGTTATTCCCACTCCAGTCTCCCTGACAGTAGCCACGATGGTGTTATTCCCACTCCAGCCTCCCTGACAGTAGCCACGATGGTGTTATTCCCACTCCAGCCTCCCTGACAGTAGCCACGATGGTGTTATTCCCACTCCAGCCTCCCTGACAGTAGCCACGATGGTGTTATTCCCACTCCAGCCTCCCTGACAGTAGCCACGATGGTGTTATTCCCACTCCAGCCTCCCTGACAGTAGCAACGGTGGTGTTATTCCCACTCCAGTCTCCCTGACAGTAGCCACGATGGTGATATTCCCACTCCAGCCTCCCTGACAGTAGCAACGGTGGTGTTATTCCCACTCCAGTCTCCCTGACAGTAGCCACGATGGTGTTATTCCCACTCCAGTCTCCCTGACAGTAGCAACGGTGGTGTTATTGCCACTCCAGCCTTCCTGACAGTAGCAAAGGTGGTGTTATTCCCACTCCAGTCTCCCTGACAGTAGCCACGATGGTGTTATTCCCACTCCAGTCTCCCTGACAGTAGCAACGGTGGTGTTATTGCCACTCCAGCCTTCCTGACAGTAGCAACGGTGGTGTTATTCCCACTCCAGCCTTCTTGACAGTAGTCACGGTGGTGTTATTCCCACTCCAGCCTCCCTGACAGTAGACACGGTGGTGTTATTCCCACTCCAGCCTTCTTGACAGTAGTCACGGTGGTGTTATTCCCACTCCAGCCTCCCTGACAGTAGCCACGGTGGTGTTATTCCCACTCCAGCCTCCCTGACAGTAGACACGGTGGTGTTATTCCCACTCCAGCCTCCCTGACAGTAGCCACGGTGGTGTTATTCCCACTCCAGCCTCCCTGACAGTAGACACGGTGGTGTTATTCCCACTCCAGCCTCCCTGGCAGTAGTCACGGTGGTGTTATTCCCACTCCAGTCACTCTCATAGGAGTCACGGCAATGTTCTTATTTGTGTCCATTCACCGGAGTTAACTTCAACAAAAATACGAACAGTAGAATTGTTCAGTTTGTTGATTAACTCAGAGATAACTCTGAAACAACAAGAATTGGCAATAATATATGTTGGAGAGTCGTAGAGCGAGGTGAAGATGGCAGGTCTCTGGGTACATATGTCTGGTACTCTAACATAACGTAGGTCACCATCTGGAAGACCCGGACCTGAATAATGCTGGTGAACCTACTACTTTAACATAGAGTTTATGTAAGCATATGGTGTGTTGCTGGAGGCGGACCCAACAGTTAGGTGTCTTCAATCCAAAACGTTTTGCCTACACAGTACGCACATTCAGTCTAATACAGAGGCAGCAGCAGCAGCAGCAGCAGCAGCAGCAGCAGCAGCAGCAGCAGCAGCAGCAGCAGCAGCAGCAGCAGCAGTGAATGTAAGGCTGATGTAATAATAATCATGTGTGATCCCAGAAAGGTATCCCCGTATTGCATAAACCTTACTGTTCTTCTCTGTTGCTGTACTTTTCTTCTGTGTTACTGTACTAATCTTCTGTGCTACTGTACTGTACTGTTTTGTGTTACTGTACTGTACTGTTTTGTGTTACTGTACTGTACTGTTCTTCTGTATTACCGTACTGTTCCTCTGAATCACTGAACTGTTCTTCTGTATTACAGTACTGTACTGTTCCTCTATATTACCATACTGTACTGTTCTTCTATATTACTGTACTGTACTGTTCTATATTACTGAACTGTACTGTGCTACTGTACTGTACTGTTCTATATTACTGAACTGTACTGTGCTACTGTACTGTACTGTTCTATATTACTGAACTGTACTGTGCTACTGTACTGTACTGTTCTATATTACTGAACTGTGCTGTGCTACTGTACTGTACTGTTCTATATTACTGAACTGTACTGTGCTACTGTACTGTACTGTTCTATATTACTGAACTGTACTGTGCTACTGTACTGTACTGTTCTATATTACTGAACTGTGCTGTGCTACTGTACTGTACTGTTCTATATTACTGAACTGTGCTGTGCTACTGTACTGTACTGTTCTATATTACTGAACTGTACTGTGCTACTGTACTGTACTGTTCTATATTACTGAACTGTACTGTGCTACTGTACTGTACTGTTCTATATTACTGAACTGTACTGTGCTACTGTACTGTACTGTTCTATATTACTGAACTGTACTGTGCTACTGTACTGTACTGTTCTATATTACTGAACTGTGCTGTGCTACTGTACTGTACTGTTCTATATTACTGAACTGTACTGTGCTACTGTACTGTACTGTTCTATATTACTGAACTGTACTGTGCTACTGTACTGTACTGTTCTATATTACTGAACTGTACTGTGCTTCTGTATTACTGTACTGTACTCTACTGTTCTTTTGTTTTAATTTACTGATCTGTGTTACTGTACTGGTCTTCTGTGTTACTGTACTGCTCTTCTGTGTTACTGTACTGGTCTTCTATGTTACTATACTGGTCTTCTATGTTACTGCACTGGTCTTCTCTGTAACTGCACTAGTCTTCTCTGTTACTGCACTAGTCTTCTGAGTTACTGTACTGGTCTTCTGTGTTACTGTACTGATCTTCTGTGTTACTGTACTGATCTTCTGTGTTACTGTACTGGTCTTCTGTGTTACTGTACTGGTCTTCTGTGTTACTGCACTGGTCTTCTGGGTTGCTGTACTGGTCTTCTGTGTTACTGTACTGGTCTTCTGTGTTACTGTACTGGTCTTCTGTGTTACTGTACTGGTCTTCTGTGTTACTGCACTGGTCTTCTGTGTTACTGCACTGGTCTTCTGTGTTACTGCACTGGTCTTCTGGGTTGCTGTATTGGTCTTCTGTGTTACTGTACTGGTCTTCTGTGTTACTGTACTGGTCTTCTCTGTTACTGTACTGGTCTTCTGTGTTACTGCACTGGTCTTCTGTGTTACTGCACTGGTCTTCTGTGTTACTGCACTGGTCTTCTGTGTTACTGCACTGGTCTTCTAGGTTGCTGTACTGGTCTTCTGTGTTACTGTACTGGTCTGTGTTACTGTACTGGTCTTCTGTGTTACTGTACTGGTCTTCTGTGTTACTGTACTGGTCTTCTGTGTTACTGTACTGGTCTTCTGTGTTACTAGTGTCAGCTGATCGTCTTCCTCCTGAATTAGAGAATGGAAAAATAGCTAATGAATTACTTGATGGATAATTATAATTTTCTAAGGATTTTAATTAAAAATAAATAAAATAAAAATTGGGCGCTGTGGTTCCAGTAGGATGTTGAGACAGGATTATCTTATGTCCAGGATGGTCTTGTGTGATGTTGTAGAAGAAATATTGTTGGTTATCCTGGGTGGCGGTGTTCGTCTCATGTTCTGGAATCCCTGTTACTACTTGGTCCTAATACCACAGTTCAGATTTCAGAGGTGAGGAGCCATAATGTCCCACTACGTCCTCTAGATACGGATCATTCTCCAATTAATTAGCGTCTACCCTGGTTGACCAGGCTAGCAACAGTGTTGATAATAAAAAAAACAACACTGGTTACATAAGGGTTAAATAAGTATAACACTGAAGAAAAACGAAGGCTGGTATTCTACTTCAATGTCATTACTGGTAACCAGGTAAATCAGTGACAATGAACAGAAATACTCCTGGTAGATCACCGTACCTGATCTGGAGAAGAGTGGAGGTGATTTGATTCTCCAAACTTCAACCCACACCAGGTAAGGTTAATACTACCAGGAGTAGAAATTAAAGCAAAACAGACGCGAAGACCTGAAGTTTAGCCTCAGCCCGCTAGATGGTAGTGAGGATGGTAACATGCTAATGGTTCCTGGGTATCTGAACAACCATAAGCCCCACTTTTTAAGGACTTTTCCCCTCACAATATCCCCTTTCCAAAACTTATGGTAGGAGGCAGTAAGTTAGTTCACAGAGGGAAAAGTACTATATACAACCTCGGCTCAGCCAATCTGAGAAGTGGTTTTCTGAGCCAGATATATATATACATCTTTAATTAAACTTATAGTACTGAATAGCCAAAGTCCATCTTAAGAGTCCTCTATTTGAACCTTTGAAGTTTTCCAGGTACATCAGTGGCTTGTGATCGGTTTCAAACACAAAGGGTTTTCTGTATAAGTAGTATTTGAACTTACTTGTACCCCAAACCAATGTATAACTTTCCTTCTCCACAGTGGAGTATCTTTCTTCCTTCGGCAGAAGCTTCTTACTGGTGAAAGATATATGGAAGGGAATCTCAGCCCCAAAAGAAACAAAAGTCAAGAGACAAAAGACTATTAATATCAGGTAATTTCAGAACAGGGAGGGGTTGGAAAATATTCTTTTAATTTATTCGAAGGTTTCTGCAGCCTCTTCAGAACAAAGAAGAGGTTCCGTTACATTCTTTTTTAAATAGTCTGTGAGAATGGAAGTCAGACCTCTTAAATCAGGTACGAAAATTCTATAGAAATTTACTGATCCTAGGAAACTTCTTAGCAATTTTTTTGTAGTTGGGAAAGTGCTTTCTAGAACCGCTTTAGTCTTGTTAGGAAGAAGTGGTACATTATTATCAGAAATAATAAACCCGAGAAATTGAACCTTGAAATAGCTAAGAAAACATTTCTGTGGTTTAATTGTAAGGCCATAAGCTGTTAGTCGTTTTAAAACAAGCGACAGTGTAGTAAGATAATATTCCCGAACCTGGGTCATGATACAAATATTATCGAAATATTGAAACATTCTTCAGGTCAGAAAGGACTATTCTCATAAGCCGGATATACGTGGCACACGCGGTGACCAAACCGAAAGACATTGTGCGATATTGTATTAGTCTTCTATGAGTAGGGAAAGTGGTATATGGTTTAGAGTCGGGGTGTAATGACACTTGATGGTACACTTGTGAGATGTCTAATTCAGAGAAGAATTTACAGTCATGAAATTTATACAAGTCATAATCGATTACTAACATGGGCTCCGCGTCCCATTTAGTGATACCATTTAAATAAAGAAAATCTTGTGCCAGTCGGTAAGAATTGTCTGGTTTCTTAATCATGACAACTAGTGAACAGAAAGCTGATTTAGAAGGTTCAATGATATTTTACTTTAGGAGTTTGTCAACTTCGTTATCAAATGTTTTCCGTAAGTGAACGGGGACAGGATAGAGCTATCCAACACCCATCCTATAGTCTCCCAACGCACTTTAACACCCATATTATACTCTAAGACAGCAGTCCAGCTCTCATCCTATACTCTCCTAGACCACTCCAACACCCATCCTATACACCCCCAGCTATACACCCCAACAATCATTCTATACTCTTTTAGATCACTCCAACACTCCTATTCTCTCCCTTAGCACTCCAACACTCATTATATATACTCCATCTTGTACTATCCCTGAAAATTAGAAAACCCATCCTATAATCTACTTAAAGTATTTGTGATTATTTTATGTGAATGAATGTCCAAGTGTTGAAGAACTTTTCCACCTCCATCAAAACTGTATTAAATATTACACTGTTTTCATTTTTATTTATTTATTGGTCTTTTTCATTTGACACTGAAAGGCTAACAAACGCACAAACATACACATACATCAGTATTTTCACATACATTTATACGCTGGTTTACGGTATTTTGACGACATTCTTTGTGAAACATGTAAATGTATAAAGACGGTACACGTTTGTGACACTAGTGAATATAATGCTTACGTGTTGTTGTGTATGTCATGTGTACATGTTATTGTGTATGTGTGTCATGTGTATATGTTATTGTGTATGTGTGTCATGTGTACATGTTATTGTGTATGGGTGTCATGTGTACATGTTATTGTGTATGGATGTCATGTGTACATGTTATTGTGTATGTCATGTGTACATGATATTTTGTAAGAATGAGTGTATTGTTTGCGGAATGTGTATGAGTGTCACATATTGTGTATGTAACATATTGTGTACGTCACATATTGTGTATGAGTGTCACATATTGTGTATGTAACATATTGTGTACGTCACATATTGTGTATGAGTGTCACATATTGTGTATGAGTGTACATGTTATTGTGTATTGATGAGTGTCAAATGTGAATCTCTAAATCTCCTCCAAGAAAACTGTAAACAAATTATAATAATCTCTGTTTCTGGTGTTTCCTACATGAATTTGAAGGTCGCAGATGGAATCAATGGCAAATGCATAAATGTATACTTATATGAACGCGCATTATGTATGTATGTAAGTATGTATGTATGTATGTATGTATTTAAGTATGTATGTATGTAATGTATGTATGTATGTAATGTATGTATGTAATGTATGTATGTATGTAATGTATGTATGTAATGTATGTATGTAATGTATATATATATATATATATATATATATATATATATATATATATATATATATATATATATATATATATATATATATATATATATATATATGTAATAAAAATATAGGGAGGTACCACCTCTAGAGCTTTACTGGGGACTCTCATCCTCAGAGAAGACAATAAACGAACCTCAGGGAAAACTTAAAGGTTCTCACCAGAGCTGCTATATATATATGTGTGTGTGTGTGCGTGTGTGTGTGTGTGTGTACAGAGTATTAACATAGTATGTTAATAAAGCTGTGTTTACAGTGACACCTGGTCTACATAATGGCTTGCTTTTTATATATTGTCTTTTGACCAAAGCACAGTGACATCACACGTCTTTAAGACCACAGGTGACATCACAACATTATCTAAGACTCAGTTTTTTGATAAATCATTACCGTCCTTCTTGCATATTATAACTTAATTCAATTCTACCGCTATCAAAACATTACCTAAGATTAAATACATTTGTAATTCTATTAACATCTTTCATATATTTTTTTCCAAACCTTTTGCACGCATGTGCGGTTTTCCTTTATATAAGTGTTATTAACTTACATATTTCAGTGTTTACACACGATCCCCAGATTCACTTCCTTTTCTGTACTGACTCTCTTCTCTGTTATTCATATTTTCTTTTCCATCACTTCAACAATGATAATTCTGACACACACTTTACCTGGTCTGGTCAACAGTCTTATTCCATTTTGATTATGACATTCTTTAATTTTTTTTACCCTTTTCGTTTTATTCTTCTTATTGCCTCATGTCGCCTTATCCAGCTTATTGCTTCATTTCTTTTATACTGACTGGCTAACTCTGCTGTTAGCAGAGTTAGCCAGGCTGACAGCAGAGTCATCCAGGTTCACAGCAGAGTCAGCCAGTTTGACAGCAGAGTCATCCAGGTTGGCAGCAGAGTCATCCAGGTTGACAGCAGAGTCAGCCAGTTTGACAGCAGAGTCATCCAGGTTGACAGCAGAGTCAGCCAGGCTGACAGCAGAGTCAGCCAGGTTGACAGCAGAGTCAGCCAGGTTGACAGCAGAGTCAGCCAGGCTGACAGCAGAGTCATCCAGGTTGACAGCAGTCATCCAGGTTGACAGCAGAGTCAGCCAGGCTGACAGCAGAGTCAGCCAGGTTGGCAGCAGAGTCAGCCAGGTTGACAGCAGAGTCATCCAGGTTGACAGCAGAGTCAGCCAGGCTGACAGCAGAGTCAGCCAGGCTGACAGCAGAGTCAGCCAGGCTGACAGCAGAGTCAGCCAGGCTGACAGCTGTACCACAGAACTGTGGTCTTTTTTATTGTGAATTACTATGTAGACCATATAAGTTTTTTCTGATATTTACTTTTCACTTTCATCTACACACACATATCACTACAAACACCATGCTACCAACACACTCACACATACATACATGTGTACACGTTCTCTTACACATATCTGCACACTCCCACACCATTGTTTTAAAGAGAAATAAGAAAATACCTGATTGTGTAATTTAAATTTTCTTAAGAAATTGGAATGAGGGTTACAATATTTTGATGAAATATTTTGGGAAAATTTACTGAATTGTGACACTGATTTATTAAAAACAGCAAGACAGTAAAAGGAAAACTTTGCTGTTATGGGCTTGGACCTGACAAGAGCAAGAACACCACCAGTCGATCCCACAGTCTGGCTGCGGATCCTCCTGGTATGTTAATATATCAACTCTTATTTGAACCTCCTTCCAAGTTCTGAGGTTAAATTAATAATGAACAATGTAAGATATTTTCACACTGTATCAGCTCGAATATTTGTGGATTTGCCGGAGCTCTTGCCATTCTTCAACTTTTTTCCAGAGCTCTTAATACTCCTCAACTTTCTTCCAGAGCTCTTGATACTCCTCAACTTTCATCCGGAGCTCTTGATACTCCTCAACTTTCTTCCGGAGCTCTTGCCACTTCTAAACTTTCTTCCAGAGCTCTTGATACTCCTCAAGTTTCTTCCAGAGCTCTTGATACTCCTCAACTTTCTTCCGGAGCTCTTGATACTCCTCAACTTTCTTCCAGAGCTCTTGTCACTTCTCAACTTTCTTCCAGAGCTCTTGATGCTCCTCAACTTTCTTCCGGAGCTCTTGATGCTCCTCAACTTTCTTCCAGAGCTCTTGATGCTCCTCAACTTTCTTCCAGAGCTCTTGATGCTCCTCAACTTTCTTCCGGAGCTCTTGATACTCAACTTCCAGAACTCTTACCAAACCTCAAATGCTTTATTTCTAAAGAAATACTTTTGGATTCCTTTTTTATGTTACTTTTCTCATCACTTCTGCAACATAAATCTCTCTAAAAAAATTTTTTGATTCAAGAATCATTACAACTTTTAAGAAAATTTAACCAACTAAAAAATAGTTACGTTACCAGTTATTCAGAAATGCAAATTTACTAGTTTTAACTGCTAAGAAGAGCATGATGTTCAGTTACAACGAAAACACCCCTTAAACATTAAATATTTTTAATGGCATAAGCATTAATGTTGAAGAAACAACATTGTGTGCTAATAGTTAAACATCGCAATACATTACAATACATTAATTTTATAATTTTGCTGACATATACACATGACAGAACATGACAGCGTAATGGGTAAGAGCCGCCATATTAGTTTTTCATGTCAAGGGATCGAATATCCCCAGCTGCTAGTTTTTATTTTTCATCCCAGAATGTTTATAGTCGTTGGGGGGGAATAATATTTTATGATGGTCTAGAAGATGTTATGTAAGTGAAAATGTGAGAATAAAAAGAAATTAGTTAAAATGATTAAAAATGATTTCTAGAATTTTGTCTTCCATAAGATAATTCATGGTAGTGTCTCAAACTAGTCACTTTTCACACCTTTCAAAATGGATGTCTTCAAAATGGCGAGAACCAACATTCTCCATCAGAATATTGAAATATATAAAGTTCCTGAATTCCCTAACTTGAGGAAGTGTGATTTTTTTTTCTGCCTACAACTTTTCGACTTTATTTTGAAAACACAAACATAATTTTAACAACCGTGAGGAAGACTGCATATATAAATGGATACAAATTCGAGTAAATATGTGCGTGTGGTATAGATGGACGTGAGTGTGTGTATTTATGATTACAAGTATATTAATGTAAAAGGTGATCAGTGTGTTTTATACATATGTATGTGTGTGTGAGAGCGTGTGCGTTGTTTTGTATGTGTATGAATGATGGTGAATTCGCAAATGAATGTGAAAATAAGTGTGTGTGCATAAGCAAGATTATTTAAGTACAGGTGGACATAAATACAGTTATACAAATTATTACACATATTAATATATGTGTAAATTACCCAGGATAACGCAAAAAAAAAAAAATCAGACAAAGTAACTAATTTCCAATATGCGGGATCTTGTAACTGTTCGTATTACAAATACATAAGACTAATAATGAAATAAAAACATAGTTGAACACTTATTATAGTTCTGGTGGAGGTGGACATATAGATTAATAAACAATCATTCATCCACACAGAATAAAGCATTCATAAACACACTTAAAGTGCTGATTAAGTACAATAAATATATATATAATGCAGATGAATTGTATAAAATAAATAGAACTCCCAAAATTTCATTGAGTGGCCAGGCCTTGGTGGCCGAACTGGATGGTAGCTTGGCTGCGTCTGGCTGACCTACGGTCCAGGCTGTCTTGGTGGGTATAATTACAGGACGCAGTTTTCTGCGTGTCCCCTCCTGTAATTCCACCCACCTGGACAGTCTCTACCGTAGACCAGCTAAACAAGGCCTCGTTCTCATCTGGCTAGATCACGGAGGGTGGCTGAGCTGACTTCGGGATAAATAACCTGGGGAAGGCTGAGACTGGTATATAACCTAAGGGAAGTGAGGAAGGAAATACATCCGGGGGCCCACGGATGGATTCCTGGACACATGGACCTGGGAAAAGCGAGAATACCTTGGGGAAGTGGAGAAGGGAGAATATCTGAGGCGGACAGATGGACTCCTGGATACATGGACCTGGGAAAGACGAGGGAGACTGGTTGTTGAGACAGACCTTGGGGAAGTGGGGAAGGGAGAATATCTGAGGCGGACAGATGGACTCCTGGACCCATGAACCTGGGGAAAGCATCAAGAACACAGTAAGTGGGTGGGTGGACCTTAAAGACGAACCACTGGCCTCCACGTGGCAAGGTCTGGTAACTCAGAGATAACTCTGAGGCTGACAGTGGTCGCAATTTCGATTTCTCATAAAAAAAAACACTTAGAATTTTGGGAAAGCAGAGCTTACCGAGATTAATATTTTTCATAACAGGTAATGTTCACATTTTTATATTTCTTTTTATATGAACGCTAATCATTTTACTTTACTGTTTAGAGTTATTAATTATTATCAACCGAGGTATAACTTCATTCCAATACCTTTTCTTCAGTCTCGAGAGTTGAGGTAAAGTCTGAATACCAGAAGATTCCCACTTACGTATTTGCCTGCATCTGTCATGCCTGTCATGGTTAGCAAGTTATGAGCATGGACATCCTCATAGTAAGTTATGAGGGACTTATTAGCAGCCACATGTTAGGAGGAACCTTTGAGGTACCATACAAGGAAGGTATGAGGGACCTATGAGGTACCCTTGAGTAAAAATGTGAGATGATGATGATGACAAGATTATCTTATGCCAGCAACTAATAAATTCAAGATAGGTTTATCCTAAGAAATTCAAGCTGGTTTGAACATTTTCTTGACTTTATATTCACATACAATGTAGATCTGAAACAGAACACGCACTGAGCACGTTGATGTGGTTCAGAAATTTTAATGAACATGTTGATTAGAAACACAACATTTTGATCTTGAATAGAACATTCATTGAACATCCACATAAAATATATATATATAGACATATGTATATATATATATATATATATATATATATATATATATATATATATATATATATATATATATATATATATATATATATATATATATATGTGAGTCCTGTTGTATATAATGTGGATGGTTGGTAGTGAGTTCTGATTGTGAATGGTTAGGGTGAGCTGTGATGGATGGATGATAGCGAATTGTGATGATGGATAGTTTACAATGTGTCGACTTAATGGTAAGTTGTGGTAGTGGTTATGGATGGTGGATAGTGAGTTGTGGTTATGGATAGTTGATGGCAATTTTTGGCTATGGATGGATGATGGTGCATTGTGATTGTGGACATTTTAGAGTGAGTAGTGGTGATGTATGGTTTATTGTGAGTTGAGGTGATGGATCGTTGATGGTGAGCTGTGGCGACGGATGGCTGATGAGTTAAGGTAATGG